>NC_086111.1:23411371-23711371 GCF_963921235.1 Mobula hypostoma
AACAGAAACATATTTAAACTGGATTAACAGGACATTAAACTCTGCAAAGTCTTTCTTGATCCAACAACGTTTTTCTGAAAATGTACAAGGATTAAATTACAATTTTATTTTGCCACTTAAGGACATATTGGAATTGGATTAACAATATTTTTCAAAGAATTTAATATATTGCAGTAGTTCCAGATTTTGGCAATTAAACAGAATAATCTCCCACTGTGAATTGCAGTTACTGAAGCATCTCCTTTAATCTTGTTAAGGACAAAATATTTTGTGCAGCTTGCCAAATACATATTAATTATCTGACACCACTGGTTCAAATGATATATGGTAACTGCAAGTTGGGAATTTAACTATTTAGCATTTACAGAGCTGGTCAATCCCTAATTGTTGAAAGGTCCTTGAAGAGGTTGTGTTCTTGTCATCACTAGCTGGTTGGTCCTATCTTCCTGTGCATCTGAAATAGTGGATTGAAAGGATAGGGGGAAGATAGATTCTTCAAGGTGTCTGTCTTCTTGTGGATCCATTACCTTCTGCTTTACAGCCTGGGAATCAATGAAGAATCTGCAAGAATCTCCCTTCATGAGAATGGTGTTGTATTCCAGGAAAAATGCAGCGGTTTGCTTTGGCTGTTAATTAGTTTAAGTCAGAGGTCTATGTTCAGTTCATCCTAATGACTAGTGACAGTATATTTTTTGACCAATGCTTATCAGTCTGCTGCCAGAGACAGAAAACTGGACTAGTGTCCTAAGGTTTCAGCCACTGAATTCAGGTCCCAGTGTGGCAGCTCTCACTTGAATCAAATGGTCTCCTTCTGTGCTGTGTGATTCTATTTACGATGTCAAATAGAAACATGCAAGAAAACGAGAGCAGGAGTGGGTCCCTTGCCCTCTGAACTGCTCCACTATTCAATATGGTCATGGTTAATCTACCCTAGGACTCATCTCCTCTTCTGCCCCAGTTCCCCATAGCCTTCAATTCCCCAGTCATTCAGCATTTTCTAGACTTCCTTTTTCAACATCCTTTGTGACATAGCTTCTACAACCCTCTAGAATGGAGGAGTCCAGAGATTCACTACCTTCTGAGAGTAGAAATTCCTACATTTTAAATGACCACCTGATAAACTTGTATCTCTGTCCCCTCATTTAATATTTCCCAGTAATAGAATCATTTCTATATCTACTCTGTCATTGGGATCTTGTAGATCTCATTTTTCTAAACCCCCCAAAAAAATTCCTAAATTCCTTAGCCTCTCACAATACAATAATCCTGTCACACCAGGAATTAGCTTCATGAATCTCTTGGATTACCTCTAATTCTGGTATATCCTTTCTTGAGTAGATGGAATGAATAACTGCCCAATAGCCTCAGCCACACCATGGGAAATTGTAACAATACTATGCTAATTCTAAAATCCAACTCTCCTGCAACAAAATGCACCTCGTTGGGTCCAACGTAGTTATTCCATGATCTCAACAGTTTCCTTTGGGACCAGTCTCCGTCTAATGATGGAGAGAAGTTAGTGTACTGGCATCCTCAGATTTCAATGACTGAATTCTGATCCCGGAGCGGCAGCCTTCGATATGGGCCAAATATCCTGTTATGTGATTCTAGTTGATAAATTGGTGTGTGAAGATTAAGCTGGCCCCAGATCATGTTTAAAATGCTCCTTGAACTCCAGTCTCTCCTGTAATTCTGATTTTCTTCACCTCACATTTAGCAGCCCTGCCTTCATGTGATTTAATTATCAGTTGTTGCTTTATTTGGCATGATGGTCAATTTTCATATGGGCTCGCATTTGAAACTTGGAAGACACTCTTTTTGCAGGCAGAAACACAGATAAAAGGCTGAGTCAAAATGCTATTTACAGTATGTTAAACAGTCGTGCAAAATTATCTTTTAAGTGGATTTGTATGATTTTTAATATCCTTCAGACATTTTGAGAAGTTCCATAGCCAGAACGGTACTTTGATGTTGTAACTTTTGTAATGTCTGGTCTTTTTACCTGAAGCAACAATGCAAATATATACATATCAGGATGTAGAATACAACTCCTTTTGTGTCAAACATGAAAACCGATTAAAACGAGTGTTTGACTTGTGTTGCTGTCTGGTTATTAACAACGTACTGGCTGAATGTAGATCTCTGCTGCCTTTACTGACAGATACGCACTGACATCTTTCATTCCCCTCCATTCAGGCAGCTGCAACTTAAAACTATTTCTCTGTGATATCTGTTTCTTTTCCCCTTTGGCTACAAAGTGAAGTCACTCTGCTCCCAAACTACAAGACAGAATGACAATCAAACACGTACAGATGGGAGATAGATTAGCAGGTTGAATGGTGTCACAACAGCCACTTTGCACCCAGCCTCAGGAAGACCAAGGAGATGGTTGTGGACTTCAGAAAGGGGGAGTCAGGGAAACACACACCAGTCCTCATTGAGGGATCGATGGGGCGAGCAGTTTCAAGTTATTGGATGCCAACATCTCTGAAGATCTATCCTTGGTCCAACATATTGACGCAATTACAAAGAAACATAATAGTGGACGTATTTCAATAGGAGTTTGAGTGAACTTGGTATGTCATCAAAGACTCTCGCAGATTTCTATAAGTGTTCCACGGAGAGCATTCTAACTGGTTGTTTCACTGCCTGGTACGGAAGGGCCACTGAACAGGAATCGGAAAAGATGCAGAAAGTTGTTAACTTAACCAGCTTCATCATGGGCACTAGCCTCCCCAGCATCAAAGGCACCTTCAAAAGGCAATGTCTCAAGAATGTGGCATCCATCATTAAGGACCCTCATCACCAAGGACATGCCCTCTTCCCATTGCTACCATCAAGGAGGTACAGGACCCTGAAGACACACACTCAATATTTTGGGAACAGCTTCTTCCCCTTTGCCATCAGATTTCTGAATGGACAATGAACCTATGAACACTACCCCACTATTTTTCTTGCTCCCTTTTTGCACTAAATTTTTATATATTTTTCTTATTGTATTTTATAGATTTTTATTATGTATTCCAATATACTGTTGCCGCTAAACAACAAATTTCACAACATATGCCAGTGATACTAAACCTGATTCTGATTCAAATGGCCCCTCATTCCTATAGATAGGCATTATGTACAGTAGCTGATTGGAACTAGTCCGAAATTAAAGCAGAGTTCTTGGAATCAATAATCCGAATGTTTCACATTTTCTCCAAACTGATTTAATGAAAAGGTTTCAACAACTGAAGCATGTCTCAGGTTGAAATCAAATAAAAGTTACTGGGTATTTGCTTGTTCAGGACTGCATGCACAAGTATTTTGCAAAGTGGGCATATTTGCAGACTAAAACTTACATTCATAACATTATGAAGGTAATGCACAGTATATGTATTAAAGTTTTATGTCTATGTGGCAAACCAACAGACTCAATAAGTTTATTTTAAAAGCACAAGGTGCTGACATTCACCAGCTTTCAATAAAGGCTCCTATTCCCACATTGTGGGATCTTGCCTTGGTCGATTTACTGGCGGTATCTTAGGAGTAACACTCAAATAATGGACAATTCCATTAGTCTAAAACAAAATCTGTCCTAACCTTATTAATTGTCTAATGGAAACTGGCACTAGTGTTCCAGAGAAAGCTAAATATCTCTGTTATGGGTATTGGACATTGAACATTTAAATCAGAAAATATTTGGGCATGCAACAAGCCTTTTTTAAAAAAATAGAATTTGCAAATAAAGAACTGTTACTTCCCATAGTGTTTCCAAGGCTTTTCCCATCCCTGCTTCTTAGCTTTTTTGGGATACTGACCATGAGGTTAGAGTCTAATGACAGAAATATCCAACATGCAGTCTATCAAGGTTGCTATCAGAGGTTAGTCCCAATGAAGCAAGGTGATAGAACTGAATGTACCAGGACTCATGGTGACCTAGTGTATAAAACGCAAACCTTTGATGTATCTCAAAATTAATCACTCTAGGTTTCCACATGATGCATGGGTGACACAAACAGAATAAATCAAAAGGGAATTGGAAGGTGTTTGGGAAAATATAATTGTAAATGGGATAATTTGGATTGCTCCACTGGGAGATGGCATAGATCGGTTGAAATTGTGGCACAACAAGTATAATACTCTAAATTTTCATAGTATGGAGATGGGGAAAAATCTCAATGGTCAGACGTATGGTAACAAATAGCTTGATGATCCTGTAGCTGCCCTAGATCCAGTAGCTTTGGGTGAATAAGGGGCATGTTGAACACCTTGTCTAAGCTCACTGATTTTATCTGTGAGGTTGGAGTCTGATGACAGAAGTACACAAAATGCACATTGACAAAGTTGCTGTTAGAGATGATAAGGCTCCCTGCACCCATGGAATAAAGGGCAAACAGAAAGAATATTTTCTTGCAAATCATGTTTAGTGATTTAATTTAATTATAGTTTCATTGCCTCACATTCTGTAATTGACATTACTGAATTCCAACAAAGCCCCAGAAATTAACTATGACCCTAACTAGTCTCCTCAGTTGTCTCTACAAACGTCTCATTTGAGGAGCTCTGTTCCAACTCCTACTTGAAATTGTTGTTAAAAATACTCTTTCTGGTTATCTGAAAATAAACACTCCCCCATAAAACGTTTTTCTTCAGCATCAAGACATTGACAAAAGACGGAACTGCTACAGAATAAATCATACTTTGACTCACAGCATCAATGAAATGCTTTTCTAGATTTTAACAAGCATTCTCTCTTTAGGATTGTAGTACCAATTTCATAATGGTATTTGTCTTTTCCCATCGCTGCATCTTTGTATTTTCATTTCTTCTCCTTTCTGCTCACTCCCACCCATTACTACCAATACTGCACCCTCTCTCACCAAAAGACTTACACAGCCCATTTGCTTCCTCAGCTACAAAGGTGCTTTCAGATTTTTGAAAGGGGAGTAATGCTGTACAGTACTTACATGTTAAACTACTCATTATAGAAGCATTTAAACTGAGGTCATAATTTCAGGCAAGATCCAAAAATAAGTAAGGATTACAATTATGTAATGTAGAGACTATGAGATGGAGTAAATCCTGAATGGTTTAGTTAATTGCTCTTGTAAAAAAATTGTTTGCAAGTGTTCTACTTCAAAAGATGTTGGTGAATTTGGGTTGACTGCAAAAATATAGTTCTTCCATTCTCTGTTCCCCAGCTTCAAGAGACAGGAAATTATGATTTTTGTTTTTGTTTTTGCCCCTTCTTGGGGCCTCTTAACAGCAGACGTTCTCTGCTATAAGATGGAAAAGACAATCGGCAGCAAGGTCTCCTCTACAATCTTAAATACAGAGCAGCCAGTAATTCTCAGGGCCAACTGGCAAACACAACGAATGAGCATTTTAATTTGCTATTCTGTGATGGTATCAAAGCACAGAGATGATGATGTAATTGCATTTAATTTCGGCTTTCTTTCACTTAGTTGATCTGATTTTCAATACAGTATCCTTTTGCTGTGTTAATACTTACTATAAAGTGTGTAGGACAACTTTTCTTACTAGACTAGGTGAGAAAGCTATTTTAGCCTTACTCAAAAAGGGAACCATGTGTATGATTGATAAAGCCCAGGAGCACCTAAGTAAAGGAATGAGGGTCAGGTCCTGATGTACTTGGTAGGGCACTGAAAACTTGTGCCAACCAACTGGTGGCCGTGTTCAAGGACATCTTCCATCTCTCACTGCTGCAATTAGAGGTTCCCATCTGCTTCAAAAGGGCGACAATCATGACAGTGCCTAAGAAGAGCAGGGTGAGCTGCCTCAACAACAATTGCCCAGTTGCACTCACATCTATGTGATGAAGTGCTTTGAGAGGTTGGTCATGACCAGAATCAACTCCTGCCTAAGCAAAGACCTGCTCCCGCTACAATTTGCCAATTGCCACAATAGGTCTACGGCTGATACAATTCACTGGCTCTCCACTCAGCCTTGAATCACCTAGAGAATAGCAATATCTACTTGCGGCTGCTGTTTATTGATTATAGCTCAGCATTCAACACCATCATACCCTCAGTGCAAATCAACAAGCTCCAAATCCTGGGTGCTTGTACCTCCCTCCACAACTGGATCCTTGACCTCCTCTTTGAGCGACTACAGTCGGTGCAGATTGAAAACTGCATCTCCTCCTCACTGTCAATCAGCATTGGCACACCTTAAGGATGTGCGCTTAGCACACAGCTCTACTGCCCCTACCCCCAAAACTATGTGGCTAGGCACAGTTCAAACATCGTTCATAAATTTGCTGATGATACAACTATTGCTGGCAGTATTTCAATGGTGAGGAGGAGGCATACGGGTGTGAGATGGATCGGCTGGTTGAGTGGTGTCACAAAAACAACTTTGCACTCAATGTCAATAAGGCAAAGGAATTGATTATGGATTTACGGAAGGGAAAGCCGAGGGAACACACCAGTCCTCATGGAGGGGTCAGCAATGGAAAGGGTGAGCAGTTTCAAGTTCCTGGGTGTCAACATCTCTGAAGATCTACTCGGCCCAATATATTGATGCAATTACAGATGGCACAACAGCACCTACATTTCATTAGGAATTTGAGGAGACTTGCTATGTTGCCAAAGATTCTAGCAAATTTCTATAGATGTACTGTGGAGACCATTCTAACTGGTTGCATCACTGTCTGGCATGGAGTGGCCACTGCACAGGATCGGAAACAGTTGCAGCAAGTTACACACTCAGCTAGGTTCATCATGGACACCACCCTCCCCAGCATCGAGGGCATCTTCAAAAGTCCACGCTTCAAAAAGCTGGCATCCGTCATTAAGGACCCCCATTACTCTTTTCATTGCTACCATCAAGGAGAAGGTACAGGACCCTAAAGATCCACACTCAAAAGTTTAGGAACAACTTTCTCCCCTCTGCTATCAGATTTCTGATCCTGACATGAACCCATGTCATTATTATTTTTTTTTCTTTTTCTGCTCTCTTTTTGCACAACTGATTTAATTTAAACTTGTTATAGATATTTCTTATTGTACTTTAATGTTTTTATTACTATGTATTGCAGTGTACTGCTGCAGCAAACCAACAAATTTCACGTCATATGTGAGTGATATTAAACCTGATTCTGATTCTGTGTAGGGTCCATCACAAGTGATTATGGCTTAGTAGTAATCCCATAGATATTTCTTTGCTCTCACAAGATATAAATTCAGTTTTACTTAACGGCCACACTTTCATTCATGCACAACATCACTTTACAGTGTTGCTGCCCCTGGCTATATTGTTAGCCGCTCACCTGTCTTCCATATTATAGAAACATAGAAACATAGAAAATAGGTGCAGGAGTAGGCCATTCGGCCCTTCGAGCCTGCACCGCCATTTATTATGATCATGGCTGATCATCCAACTCAGAACCCAGCCTTCCCTCCATACCCCCTGACCCCTGTAGCCACAAGGGCCATATCTAACTTCCTTTTAAACATAGCTAATGAACTGGCCTCAACAGTTTGCTGTGGCAGAGAATTCCACAGATTCACCACTCTCTGTGTGAAGAAGTTTTTCCTAATCTCGGTCCTAAAAGGCTTCCCCTCTATCCTCAAACTGTGACCCCTCGTTCTAGACCTCCCCAACATCGGGAACAATCTTCCCGCATCTAGCCTGTCCAATCCCTTTAGGATCTTATACGTTTCAATCAGATCCCCCCTCAATCTTCTAAATTCCAACGAGTACAAGCCCAGTTCATCCAGTCTTTCTTCATATGAAAGACCTGCCATCCCAGGAATCAATCTGGTGAACCTTCTTTGTACTCCCTCTATGGCAAAGATGTCTTTCCTCAGATTAGGGGACCAAAACTGCACACAATACTCCAGGTGTGGTCTCACCAAGGCCTTGTACAACTGCAGTAGTACCTCCCTGCTCCTGTACTCGAATCCTCTCGCTATAAATGCCAGCATACCGTTCGCCTTTTTCACCGCCTGCTGTACCTGCATGCCCACTTTCAATGACTGGTGTATAATGACACCCAGGTCTCGTTGCACCTCCCCTTTTCCTAATCGGCCACCATTCAGATAATAATCTGTTTTCCTATTTTTGCCACCAAAGTGGATAACTTCACATTTATCCACATTAAATTGCATCTGCCATGAGTTTGCCCACTCACCCAACCTATCCAAGTCACCCTGCATCCTCTTAGCATCCTCCTCACTGCTAACACTGCCACCCAGCTTCGTGTCATCCGCAAACTTGGAGATGCTGCATTTAATTCCCTCATCCAAGTCATTAATATATATTGTAAACAACTGGGGTCCCAGCACTGAGCCTTGCGGTACCCCACTAGTCACCGCCTGCCATTCTGAAAAGGTCCCGTTTATTCCCACTCTTTGCTTCCTGTCTGCTAACCAATTCTCCACCCACACCAATACCTTACCCCCAATACCGTGTGCTTTAAGTTTGCACACTAATCTCCTGTGTGGGACCTTGTCAAAAGCCTTTTGAAAATCCAAATATACCACATCCACTGGTTCTCCCCTATCCACTCTACTAGTTACATCCTCAAAAAATTCTATGAGATTCGTCAGACATGATTTTCCTTTCACAAATCCATGCTGACTTTGTCCGATCATTTCACCGCTTTCCAAATGTGCTGTTATCACATCCTTGATAACTGACTCCAGCAGTTTCCCCACCACCGACGTTAGGCTAACCGGCCTATAATTCCCCGGTTTCTCTCTCCCTCCTTTTTTAAAAAGTGGAGTTACATTAGCCACCCTCCAATCCTCAGGAACTAGTCCAGAATCTAACGAGTTTTGAAAAATTATCACTAATGCATCCACTATTTCTTGGGCCACTTCCTTAAGCACTCTGGAATGCAGACCATCTGGCCCTGGGGATTTATCTGCCTTCAATCCCTTCAATTTACCTAACACCACTTCCCTACTAACATGTATTTCGCTCAGTTCCTCCATCTCACTGGACCCTCTGTCCCTTACTATTTCTGGAAGATTATTTATGTCCTCCTTAGTGAAGACAGAACGAAAGTAATTATTCAATTGGTCTGCCATGTCCTTGCTCCCCATAATCAATTCACCTGTTTCTGTTTGCAGGGGACCTACATTTGTCTTTATCAGTCTTTTCCTTTTTACATATCTATAAAAGCTTTTACAGTCCGTTTTTATGTTCTCTGCCAGTTTTCTCTCATAATCTTTTTTCCCCTTCCTAATTAAGCCCTTTGTCCTCCTCTGCTGAACTCTGAATTTCTCCCAGTCCTCAGGTGAGCCACTTTCTCTGGCTAATTTGTATGCTACTTCTTTGGAATTGATACTATCCCTAATTTCTCTTGTCAGCCACGGGTGCACTACCTTCCTTGATTTATTCTTTTGCCAAACTGGGATGAACAATTGTTGTAGTTCATCCATGCAACCTTTAAATGCCTGCCATTGCATATCCACCGTCAATCCTTGAAGTGTCATTTGCCAGTCTATCTTAGCTAATTCACGTCTCATACCTTCAAAGTTACCCCTCTTTAAGTTCAGAACCTTTGTTTCTGAATTAACTACGTCACTCTCCATGTTAATGAAGAATTCCACCATATTATGGTCACTCTTACCCAAGGGGCCTCTCACGACAAGATCGCTGATTAACCCTTCCTCATTGCTCAAAACCCAGTCCAGAATAGCCTGCTCTCTAGTCGGTTCCTCGACATGTTGGTTCAAAAAACCATCCCGCATACTTTCCAAGAAATCCTCTTCCTCAGCACCTTTACCGATTTGGTTCACCCAGTCTACATGTAGATTGAAGTCACCCATTATAACTGCTGTTCCTTTATTGCACACATTTCTAATTTCCTGTTTAATACCATCTCCGACCTCACTGCTACTGTTAGGTGGCCTGTACACAACTCCCACCAGCGTCTTCTGCCCCTTAGTGTTACGCAGCTCTACCCATATCGATTCCACATCTTCCCAGCTTATGTCCTTCCTTTCTATTGTGTTAATCTCTTTTTTAACCAGCAACGCCACCCCACCTCCCCTTCCTTCATGTCTATCCCTCCTGAATATTGAATATCCCTGAACGTTGAGCTCCCATCCCTGGTCACCCTGGAGCCATGTCTCTGTGATCCCAACTATATCATAATCATTAATAACAATCTGCACTTTCAATTCATCCACCTTATTACGAATGCTCCTTGCATTGACACATAAAGCCTTCAGGCGCTCTTTTACAACTCTCTTAGCCCTTTTTAATGCTTGCCCTGGACCAACACATATTCCACTCTCCCCTCCTCACAGACCCCCACCCTGCTCTCATGACTATACCCCTTCCCCACACGAAACCACCATGGGGGCTTCACAGCTGAACAGGTGAGAAGACAGTTGGAACATCTCAACCCAAGCAAGGCTGCAGGACCGAATGGTGTCAGTACCAGGGTGCTCAAAGCCTGTGCCCCTCAGCTATGTGGAGTACTCCGCCGTGTATTCAACCTGAGCCTGAGGCTCCAGAGGGTTCCTGTGCTGTGGAAGACATCCTGCCTCATCCCTGTGCCAAAGACGCTGCACTCCAGCGGCCTCAATGACTACAGACCGGTGGCATTGACCTCCCACATCATGAAGACCCTGGAGAGACTTGTTCTGGAGCTGCTCCGGCCTATGGTTAGGCCACACTTAGATCCCCTCCAGTTCGCCTACCAGCCCTGACTAGGAGTTGAGGATGCCAACGTCTACCTGCTGAACCATGTCTACGCTCACCTGTTCAAACCAGCGAGCACTGTGAGGGTCATGTTTTTTGACTTCTCCAGTGCGTTCAACACCATCCACCCTGCTCTGCTGGGGGAAAAGCTGACAGCGATGCAGGTGGATGCCTTCCTGGTGTCATGGATTCTTGATTACCTGACTGGCAGACCACAGTACGTGTGCTTGCAACACTGTGTGTCCGTCAGAGTGATCAGTAGCACTGGGGCTCCACAGGGGACTGCCTTGTCTCCCTTTCTCTTCACCATTTACACCTCGGACTTCAACTACTGCACAGAGTCTTGTCATCTTCAGAAGTTTTCTGATGACTCTGCCATAGTTGGATGCATCAGCAAGGGAGATGAGGATGAGTACAGGGCGATGGTAGGAAACTTTGTCACATGGTGTGAGCAGAATTATCTGCAGCTTAATGTGAAAAAGACTAAGGAGCTGGTGGTAGACCTGAGGAGGGCTAAGGCACCGGTGACCCCTGTTTCCATCCAGGGGGTCAGTGTGGACATGGTGGAGGATTACAAATACCTGGGGATACGAATTGACAATAAACTGGACTGGTCAAAGAACACTGAGGCTGTCTACAAGAAGGGTCAGAGCCATCTCTATTTCCTGAGGAGACTGAGGTCCTTTAACATCTGTCGGACGATGCTGAGGATGTTCTACGAGTCTGTGGTGGCCAGTGTGATCATGTTTGCTGTTGTGTGCTGGGGCAGCAGGCTGAGGGTAGCAGACACCAACAGAATCAACAAACTCAGTCGTAAGGCCAGTGATGTTGTGGGGATGGAACTGGACTCTCTGACAGTGGTGTCTGAAAAGAGGATGCTGTCCAAGTTGCATGCCATCTTGGACAATGTCTCCCATCCACTACATAATGGACTGGTTGGGCACAGGAGTACATTCAGCCAGAGACTCATTCCACCGAGATGCAACGCAAAGCGTCATACAAAGTCATTCCTGCCTGTGGCCATCAAACTTTATAACTCTTCCCCTGGAGGGTCAGACACCCTGAGCCAATAGGCTGGTCCTGAACTTATTTCCTGACATAATTTACATAATACTATTTAATTATTTATGGTTTTATCACTATTTAATTATTTAAGGTGCAACTGTAACGAAAACCAATTTCCCTCAGGATCAATAAAGTATGACTATGACTATGACTATAAATTGCAAGCTAGTAAATTTATGGCTTCAATCTTTACTATCAGTGGCAGAAACTAAGCAAAAGATGTTGATGCCTGCTTTTTCTGACCGTGTTGTACTTGGAATACGATGGATGCTGTAAAAAACACAAAGGGATAAATCAAACAAGTCTTCAGAGTCAGTTATTGTTGATTTTATTTTTAATCCAATCTGTTTAACTTTCTTTTAGTTTAACTGATACAATATGGTCTTTTAAGAGATTCCTGGATAGGTAATTGGAGCTTAGAAAAATAGAGAGCTATGGGTAACCCTAGGTAATTTCTAAGTAAGTACATGTCTGGCACAACACTGTGGGCCGAAGGGCCTGTATTGTGCTGTAGTTTTTCTATGTTTCTAGGTTTCTAACTGCAGACATTAACTGACCTAACAGTATTAGTGATGCTACCTGTAATTCCCCTCAAACTCATCTGCTGACAACAATTGAAGAAATGTAGGTCCCCTTCCATTACTGATTCAAGGAACAGCAGTAATACAAGTTGCTTCATGAGTAAAATTATGACACCTGGAAAGTTCTTGACATTTAAGAACATATTCAGTTCTGGAGTCTTAAAGCAATAATTGTTAGTGCATTTCCTGCTTGTTTTCAAGGCATTTACCCATTGGCAGCACCAAATGATGTTTGCATGCTGAGAAAGTATTAACCGGTCTTTCATTTTCTGAGGTCCTTTGAAATGCCAGCAACAGAAAGCAGTTAAATTGGGCGGATCGCTTCAAATATGTACTTCATCCTGATGCTCAAAGTCCCCTATTCCTGATGTTACAGAGCGATCAACAACAGATAATTTAACCATGGTTTTCTTGCTCCTATGTAACTGGTCAAACAGGACCTTAGAAAAATAGAGAGCAACACACAAAAACTACTGGAGGAACCTAGCAGGCCAGACAGCATCAGTGGAGAGGAATAAACAGTCAATGTTTTGGGCTGAGATCCTTCAGCAGGTCTGGACTGGAAATGAAGGGAGAAGAGGCCAGAATAAGGTGGTGGGGGGAGGGGAAGGAGTACAAGCTGGCAGGCGAGAAGCAGTTAATTGATTTAAAAAATAGTTCATCAAGCTCACATTATGACAAAAAAACCACAAAGCAACTTGCTTAAAAACTAAATAAATATTTTTCAGAGTATTACTTTTATTTAAGTTGGAATAAACTTGCAAAAGAAATAAATTCAATTTATCCATTAAACACACTCTCCCCAATCCACATCAATACGAGAGATTGTAATTCTGCCTCATAAATTGCTACCTGCTAACCATTTTTGAACAAATGGGAGATTTAAATGGCTTGCTTCACCCATGTGTGATGCCTCAGAGGCAGTAAGAGTTCCCCATAGATGTGCAACCCCATAAATGAGACTTCACAGTTCTATTCAGTTCCTAATTCCCAGAAAACTAAATCTTCATTGTATGATTTCCACTGAATGTCTTCCAAAGCATAGTCATATTTTTCCAGCATCAGCCATCAGATCACAGGCTTTCTTGTGTTTCGGCCAGTGTTTCACCTGACACTCTCTGAAAAAGAGACAAATAGACAAAGTTAAACAGTATCATAATTAATTAGTGTTTTGACCAACTGATCTTGAAATTTGTTGGCATAGATTTAGGATTCTCCCGTGTCTCACTTGGCTGGATTTGGATATGAGATCAAATGTGATTACTAGCAAGTATTCTGTGAGCACAGAACTCTTCATTATTCATCAAATAAATACACACTCATCATCCTTATACATGTCCCTAAAAACACATAGCCCTCAGCCTCAAAACCCCTCGAAATATATACCCCTCAACCTGACACAACCTTCACACACACATAACCTCATATCTTACATCATATCATGGACCTAGAAATACATCTATTCAAAAACACTGAAGAAGTGCCACTGGAAGATTCCAGACGGTTTCTATTGATGTCACTGAAGCACAGTTTTTATTCTGCTCCCTCTTGTAATATTTGTGGATTTACATTGTGTGGTGTTTCATTGTTCCTATTGTCATGCATCAACAAATGATTACTGTTCAAGTGTGCAACCAGATCTTAAAGTCAAAGTAAATCTATTATCAAGGTATTTATGTTACCATATACTACTTTGAGTTAATTTTTCTTTTTTTTTAAATTTTATTTTTATTTGGATAAGGAGTTCACAATTATCACGTACTTTTTTCACACATATAACTTTTTCCATTTTTTTATATGTATAAAACTACAATTATTTATACATTCTTAAGTATACATTGAGATGATATAAAAGCAAAATAAACATTTAAATAGATAATTATGTACTGTGGTAAATCTAACCTATTAGGCTAAGTAATGAAATTAGTTTTTAAGAAAAATGGTAATAATAGTTTCCATACAACCCTTCTGGACCATTTCCACTGGTCCAAAATGTTGCATACAAGCCTATGTACCAACCATTGTAGGTGTTTATATCCCAATTTGTTCGTGCTTGTTCCTGCCCGCAGACATAATTATCCAATCCCTATGTACTTATTTACTTAATTTTTTCATTTTTTTTATCCCTTTCCCAAATCTTTCCCTTTACTTGTGTTAATTCTCTATTTTCCAAAAAAAAACAACAAACATTTAGACTAGGGGTGCTTACGTTAGCAATATTACTGTGTTGATGAGAAGAGCAATATAAATCATTAGGACAGTCATCTAAAGTCTGCTCGCATTGGGGTTATATATTCAATCCATTTATTCCAGATTCGATAAAATGTTTCTTTTTGAGTTCTCAGGGAGTAGGTCAACTTTTCCATTTTAAATATTTCCAAGATAATTTCGCACCAATCTTCTAATGTAGGTGGTATTGGATTTAGCCATTTTCTAGTGATTGATTTCTTACTTGCTGCTAAGAGGGCCTGCAGCAACTTTATATCTTCCTTCTGTTCAAGGAACAATACATGCCCCAAATAGAGCGTCTCAAAGTTCAGAGGTATCTGGGACCTAAGTACCTTAACTAATGTTCTATGAATACCTTCCCAAAATAGACTTAATTTAGGGCAATCCCAGAAAATATGAAAATGATTTGCCTCCTTAGAGCCGCACCTTCTCCAACACATCACATTTGTATCTTTATATTTTTCCTGATATGGGGTCTTGAAGTATCTTATAATGTTTTTCCAACAATGTTCTCTCCAAGTCAAAGAATTAGTCGAGGACCATTGAAAGCTGCAGATTTTCCCCCAAGCCTCCTCTGAAAGTACCAACCCCGCTTCTTTCTCCCACTTCTCTTTAATATACAGTGTATTTACATTTTTAGCATGGGAGAGTGCATTATATAGGCGAGAAACTGATTTACTAGGTATTGAAGTGCAAGCCGAATTCAGAATCTTGAAAAATTCTAATTCTACTGTTGATAGGTCTGTATATCTACAACTCTGGTTAACATAGTTTCGTATTTGAAGGTACCTAAAAAAGTCATTATGTTCTAGGCCATGTTTGTCCTGCAGGATTTGGAAACTTTGTAATACTCTTTTATCTATAAATGAGAGGTAGGTTGTAAGACCTTTCTTTATCCATAGCTCAAATCTTTTATCTCCTCTAATTTTTCTTAGACATTTACAGAAAAAGTAAGGAAATACAAAAAATAAAGAATTTATGAAAAAACTCTCCAGCTCTCCAAGTTGTGTTGGGCACGTGGCCAAGCGGTTAAGGCATTTGTCTAGTGATCTGAAGGTCGCTAGTTTGAGCCTTAGCTGTGGCAGCGTGTTTGTGTCCTTGAGCAAGGCACTTAATCACACGTTGCTCTAGTGTCTGTGCGAAGAGTGACACCCCACACAGACTTCCAATCTGCGCCTTGTAAGGCATGAAAATGCCCGACGCAGGCCTCTCATGGTCTGAGTCAACGCTCCCTCCCCTCCATAAATAAACACTGACAAAAATCATGCAAATTTTTAAAGTCTATTTAATACTGAGAACATGATTTGTAGAGTTGGGAAACCTGTTCAGAGTTGAGGTGAGTGAAGTTTACCATGCTGGTTCACCATTAAAACACAGCACTGTCAGAATTTGTTTCCAACTTTCTTTTACCTGCCTGATTTATTTCCTCAACTGGGCAGTGTGCAGATATCCAGATTTACTGAGTTTCACCTCAAATGCCTTGGAAGTTTGTTGACAAGAAGTCCCAGTGTGGTGAAAGCAGCAGCATTGGAGAAAACAGCCAAAGTTCTAAGATCAGGAGTAAGTCAGCAAACCCCTAAATCTTACCCCTTTAATCAAGGCTAAATTGTCAAAAAAAAAGCCACAGCTGCACTACAGAAATACATCACTGCTGCAACATGCACACCTTAGGAGACATTTCCTATTCACTTTTCTTTATATCCTGAAGATGCAGTAGTAAGAAATCATCACTTGTCTGAGCAAACAGGAGAGGCACTGAGGAAATGCTCCAGTCCCAGCATCTTTCATGGCCAGAGGAGTATGTGTTATATTTCTTTGTTCTGAATTCTCCAGAGTCTGTGACCAGTGACAGAGCAGAATTGATAGTGAGTGTTGGACCACTAATCTGTCCTTTCAGATCTCTCCACATACATCTCTCTAATCAACATTTTCTCTTTAATGTTCTGTTCTCTTTATCTTTGCAGAACTGAGGGGACCCACTAATTTCTCCATGTCACTGAAGATGATGACATTGGTAATGAAGACAAGAAGTATAATGCATAATTGTGCTTGATGGTGTCACATACCAACATTAGCAACTCTCAGAACAGGAGCTTGTTCAGAGATGCACAAGGACTCAAAGAGCAGAGGCAGGAATCGTTGTTCATGCTTGCTCAGGTATTCAATATGATCCTTCGCATCGGTGCCATCTTTCTGTACCAGGTACACTCTAGCTGGCTCAGCCAGGCTACGAGGCCAGGGAAAGTAATAGACCAATTCTCCACAAGGCAAAGCTACATGATTTCTGTTAGAGTGATCAAATGAGAATTAATGTGCTGAATGAGAAAATAAAATTGAGTGTAACTATGCATTTAAACTTCTGGTCAAGGTTGTGCTGAGCTGCTGTCTCTGTTGTGGTCATGGCTCAGACTTAGCTGTTGTTTTAAGTTGTTTTTTAGGCTTGTAGGGATGAGTTTGGGGACAGAGAGGGGATTTAGATGTCAGGTTAGGGATTAGGGACAGGGACGTGGGGGGAGTTAGAGGTCAAGCCGTAATCTAGGCCTCTGCTCCATACTCTGCTTTTGAAGGCCAGCGATGAGATTGTGTGACAAAGGACATTCATGAACTTCCCTGGCGGGCAGACCAGGGAGGACGAGGCCTGATGCCTCCTTTCCCCATCAGTAAGTTGTCAACGGATTAGAATTCCATGTGGACAAGAGGCACGAGGGCCAGTGATCCACTAGGTATCTGGATCGGTGAGACTGAAATTTGAGACCTAGTGTACAGAGTCTTGTCATCGGTGAGTCTGGAGTTTGGTTTCTCATTCATTGAAATTGGCGAGTACTGGGTGAACACAGAAGATTGAAGCCTGAAGGTTAATAGAAATTAAGGCTTGATGGGCAAAGTCCCAAGTCTGCGCTCTCTGTGAGCCCGCTGGGGAAGCTAAAGGCTCAATGTCTGTGAGTCTGAGTCCGCTGAAGGCTACAGGCTGGAGATGTTTTGACCTGGATTAAAGCACTGTGTATGCGCATGGGTAGTTGGAATGGGACTTGTTTTGCTGTTGCTTCGTTGCTTGTTATGTTCTGTTTTGTTATGTTCTCTATTGCTCTGCCAGCATTATGAGCAAACTAAGATGGCACTGGAATGTGTGGCGATACTTGTGGACAGCCCCCAGTACATCATCAGTTATGTTGGTTGTTAACGTAAACAACATATTTCATTGTATATTTAGATGTACAATTGATAAGTAAAACTGAATCTAAATAATTCATCACTTTTGTAAAACTGCAGTAGCTGATCATTACTATATCTACTATAGTGAGGAGGTGAGATGGCAGTGACCAAGTCTGAATCAGCATTCTCAGTGTCTACTGATAGAGCTATACCCAAGTTTGGGTAGAAAGCAAAGGAACAACAACTGCCACGGGCCAGGCATCATAAAGGAATCACACAAATTCCCCAAAAATACAGCATTGGCTATGAGAAATTTCCTTTCAGCATCTGAATAATCTGATAGGGAAGTCCTGCCTTTCCTTAACCATATTTCTATGATTGCAATAATATGATTGTAATTAATTTTGAGGATGTCTGTCTTTACCATCCTTTCAGCAAGTTCCAGACATCTTCCGTTCTCTTATAACCTTATAGTCATAGTCATAGAGCACTACAGCACAGGAGCAAGCTCTTCAGCCCAGCTAGTCTATGCCAAACTGTTATTCTGCCTGGTCCCATCAACCTACACCTGGACCATAGCCCTCTGTACCCCTCTATTCATGTAGTTATCCAAACTTCTGTTACACATGTTTAAATCAAACCCACATCCACCATTTCCTCTGGCAGCTCATTCTATACTCTCACCACTCTAATGCTCCTCTTAAACATTTCACCCTTCACACTTAACCCATTACCTCAGGTTCTAGTCTCACCCAATCTCAGTAGGAAAAAAGACTTGTATCTATTGGATTTACCCTTTTATCTATACCCCTTAGTTTTGTATACATCAAATCTCCCCTCATTCTCCTACACTCCAGGGAATAACTTACTTAATCTTTCCTTATAACTCAGGCCCTCAAGTCCTGGCAACGTCCTTGTAAAACTTCACTGTATTCTTTCAACCTTATTGATATCTTTCCAATATGTAGGTGACCAGAACTGCACAGAATTCTCCAAATTAGGCCTTACCAATGTCTTGAACAACTTCATCATAACATCCCAACTCCTGTACGCGATACATTGATTATGAAAGCCAATTACCAATAATCTTCTACAAAAAGTTTGTTCTCTATTTTTCGATTCGCCATGCTGAAGAAAATAGACACTTCCTATTTATGACACGTGGGTATCTCAATATTATATTTCATAATTAAGCTTTCCCTCAGCTTCCTGTTCCAAAATAAACAATTGCTGTGTATCCAATCTTTCCTCATAGCTACTGGTTTACAGTCCTAGCAATATCTTTGTCTATTTTCTCTGCACCTTCTTCAATGTAATTGCACCTTTCCTGTAACTTGGTGACCAGAATTCAATGTGCCATCCATTGATTGTTGTTTACAGTTTTAATTTAATTCTCCTGTTCTTCAATGTCAAGTCATGAAATAAAAGAATGGCATTCCATAAGCTTTTTCAATCACCTGTCATATTTACTTTAAAGATTGAGGACATACATTCCGAAGTCTCTGTTTTTCCATACCATATTATTCTGCACTCTGTTGCCTTGTTGCATCTCACCATACGAAATGTCTCATACTTCTCTGGACTGAACTTCCATTGTCAATTTTCTTTCCAAATAAGACCATAAGATATTGGAGCATAATTAGGCCATTTGGCCCATCAAGTCTGCTCCACCATTTCATCATTGTTGGTCCAATTTTCCTCTCAGTCCCACTCTCCTGCCTTCTCCCTGTATCCCTTCATGCCCTGATTAATCAAGAATCTATTAAGCTCTGCCATAAATATACCCAATGATTTGGCCTCCACAGCTGTCTGTGACAATAAATTACACAGATTCACCACTCTCTGGCTGAACAAATTCCTCATCATCTTCATTGTACATGGACATCTATCTGTTCTAAGGCTCTATCCTCTAGTCTTAGACTCCCCCACCATAGGAAAAATCCTCTCCATATCCACTCTATTGGGGCCTTTCAACATTCAATAAATTGCAATGAGATTCCTGCGAGTAGAGGCCCAAAGCCATCAAACACTCCTCATCTGATAAGCCTTTCAATCCTGAAATCATTTTTGTTTTCCTCTTTTGAACCCCCTCCAATGTAAACAAATCTTTTCTTAGATTAGGTGCCCAAAACTGCTCACAATATTCCAAATGAGGCCTCATCAGGGCCTCACAGAGCCTTAACATTACATCGTTGCTTTCATGTTCGAGTATTCTCAGAAGCAATGCTAACATTGCATTTGCTTTCCTCACCACCAACTCAACCTGCAAATTAACGTTTAGAGCATCCTGCACGAGGGCTCCCAAGTCCCTTTGCACCTCAGATTTTTGAATTTTCTCTCCATTTAGAAAATAGTTTATGCTTTTATTCCTTCTACCAATGCGCATGATCATATATTTCCAGACTCTGTATTCTGTCTGCCACATTTTTCCCATTCTCCTGATCTGTCTAAGTCCTTTGGCAGCCTCTCTGATTCCTCAACACCACCCTGCTCCTCCACCTATCTTCGTATTGTCTGCAAACTTGGCCAGAAAGACATCAATTCCATCGTCCAAATCATTGACGTGTAACGTAAGAAGAAGTGATCTCAACATTGATCCCTGTGGAAAACCACTAGTCAGCGACAGCCAACCAGAAAGTGCTCACTTATGGTATCTTCTTTAACATTATTGGCTAGCTTACTTTTGTAAGCGATCTTTTCCTTCTTTATGACTTTTTAGTTGCCTTCTGTTGGTTTCTAAAAGCTTCCCACTAATTTTTGCTCTATTTTCCTCTCTCGTGCCTCTGTAATTCCCTTTATTCCACTGTAACACTGATACATCTGACTTTAGCTTCTCCTTCTCAAATTGCAGAGTGAATTATAGCTATCATATTATGATCACTGTCCCCTTAGGGTTCTTTTACTTTAAGCTCTCTAATCAATTCTGAATCATTGCATAATAGCTGATCCCTCTGTGGGCTCAACCACAAGCTGCTCTAAAAATCCATCTCACAGGCATTCTACAAATTCCCCCTCTTGGGATCCAGCACCAACCTGATTTTCCCAGTCTTCAAAACCCCAAAACTATTGTAACATTGCCCTTTTGACATGCATCTTCTATCTCCCATTGTAATTTGTAGCCCACATCTTTGCTACTGTTTGGAGGTTGGTATATAACTCCCATCAGGGTCTTTTTACCCTTGCAGGTCCTTAGCTGAACCCACAATGATTCTACACCTTCCAATCCTATGTCACCTCTTGGTAATGATTTGATTTCATTTTTTTTTCCAACAGAGCCACACCTCCCCCTCTGCCTGCCTGCCTGTCTTTTCAATACAACGTGTATTCTTGGACATTAAGCACCAACTACAATCTTCTTTCAGCCATGATTCAGTGATGCACACAATGTCATACATGTCAATCTGCAACTGCGCTACAAATTCATCTACCTTATACCGCATACAGTGGGCATTCAAATATAACACCTTCAGTCCTATATTCGTCACCCTTTTTGATTTTGGTCCCCTTTTGCATTGCACTCATCCCATTGACTGCACTTTTGCCCTATCATCAGCCTCTCCTTACTAGCAATCTCATTATACACTGCCTCTGTTTGTAAAACAACTACCTTATCATCAGCCCTATCACTCTGGCTCCCATCTCCCTGCCAAATTAGTTTAAACCCTCCTGAGTAGCTCTAGCAAACCTGCCTGCAAGGATATTGACCCCTCTCAGGTTCAGATGCAACCCGTCCCTTTTGTACAGGTCGTAACTTCCCAGACCAGGCTAAAAATTTTCTTCCTAATGGTCAGCCACAAAGTCAGCTTCTGCATCATTTGCAAAACTTCTTTATCCCACAGTGAAATCATTGACATGTGTTACAAAAATCACTATTGAGCCCTATCAAACCCCACTAGTAGCAGCCTTACAATCACCAAGATGACCATCATCAATCACTTGCTCTTTCCTGCCACTGAGCCATATTTGGATCCAATTTTCTTTCTCTTAGACCTTACAGGCTCTTATTGCTTGAATCAGCTGACAAAATGGGATATTGTCAAGGTTCTCGCCAAATTTCAGGTAAACACCAACAATTTAACTGCTCTCATCGACACTGCATCTTACCCCCTTAAAAATAACATCAATCGATTAAAAAATTCTGGCTGTTCGGGATAAATAGGTGTCTTTCTAGGGAAATGTTTATGCTCTTCAATGTTCAAAAGTTCAAAATAAATTTATCATCAAAGTACATACATGTCACCATATACCACCCAGAGATTAATTTTCTTGTGGACATTCACAGTAAGTACAAAGAAACACAAGAAAATAAAAAATAGATGCCCATAACTTGCATTCCACTGAAGTTATACTAGCAAGCCTGTGATTATTCATTTTATTCCTTCCTTCCTTTTTACACTGTGGTATGTTAGTAGCTCCCACCCCCCAATCACCTAACATCACTTTGGTAGCTATAAATAATTGAAAATTAAACAATGGAGCCTTACAATTTCCTCTTTGCTTCTTTTAAACAGCTGGGTTTATGGTTCATTCAGGTCTATTTACTTATCCACTTTCAAAATGCCAGGAACTAATGCTTCCCCTTTTACTGTTTATCCCATCCTATATTTGACACTCGTCCTCCTGAAATAATACACAAGTATTTTGTTCTTCTTTTACAGAGAATGTTGTGTATTCAGTCTGAATCCTACCCATTTGCTCCTCAACATACAGCTTAATTTTTTGATCCCTGAGGTTCTTTTTTAGTTATCCTCTTGCTCTTTACATTAAAAGTATCTGTAAGATCGTTCATAGTTTAATACTCAGATTTTTTTCATACTTATTGCCTTCATAATTTTTCTTTAATTTCCTTCCTAAATCTTCTACTCCCTCAATTTTCTATTAAGCACCTGACATAAGCTTCCTGTTTTTATCTTGAATTTCCCTCTTATGGTACCTAACATTAGGGATGTCCTAAATCCGGTATGAACTCAAAACTATGAAATAAAGGCATGCATCAGTGCAGTCAACTTTTGAATGCTGCATGAAGTACATAGTTTTGTTGTAACTGGTGATACACTGATTCAAAGAAAAAAAATGCATTCTATATATAACATTGAGCAACATATTACAATTTTAGCCCTCACATAATTGCGCACACACACACACTCCCTTCTGAAATGCACACGCTCAAATCAACAACATCCCCCAATATACGTACATATCTAAACCTCTTTTTACTTTCCAGTTTACAATTGAAAAAGTAAACAATGGCAGGTCTCAACATCATTTTAATATGGCATTAAGTAAGCGGAATGTACTTTTTTAACAATAAACCATGGATAAAAGTGCAGGGGCAGTACAACTTCTAGCAGGAAGAAGCATCTCACTTTGAGTTGCTGATTTCCTGATAAGGATTGGCTCTGTAAGCTATTCTTGCTGAGATACCTCGAGATGACTCTCTTACCTTGCACAGTACCATTCAACCTGGCAGCGTGAGCACCGCTTTGCTGCTTCTGCTCCACAAAATCCACATTTTGGACGGTCTGCAATGAGATTCTGCATCACATCCAGATTGTAAGTCTCTGCCAATCTGTGCATCAAAAGAGGCAGTGCTGCTGATATTCATTATGGATCAATGTGTGATTCTGTGTCATGAATTCACTTTCAATACCACAGTTGAACATTTCGATAGTAACACTGACAAATGTGGCAATGCGTTTTAAAGTTACACTCCCTCAGTCTTCTCTAGCTGCAACTTTGTGTGATCTTGCATGGATCAGAAAATATCACCTTCTGTTGGGATCATATGGAAAGGGCATTCCACTTATTTACTGATTGCAATCTCTGAATCATCTGCTGTTATCTGTGAATATTAGTACATGAAAGAACTGCAATTTATCGTTTGTACAAAAAGGTATTTTCCTAGGATGTAAAATATGTTTAAAAGAATTATTGTATCTTTATGCAAACACGAGGAAATATGTAGATGCTGGAAATTCAAGCAACACACACAAAATGCTGGTGGAACGCAGCAGGCCAGGCAGCATCTATAGAAAGACCTCGGCCCGAAACGTCAACTGTACTTCTTCCTATAGATGCTGCCTAGCCTGCTGCATTCCACCAGCATTTGTGTGTGTTATTGTATCTTAATTCCATTTTTTTGGGCCAATGCATCAGTACACCCTGTATTAAAGGGATTAAAATGTTTTCACTCTTATAAATTTACTTCCTTATGCTTGATTCTACTTTTTATATAATCACCTATATACATCCAATTGTTCTGGGAGCTTTCCAGTGGTTACAGTTGCCTCTGTATTTTTCTGGAAACTTCTTGGATTTTAGTGATTCATGTCATATTACTTGCACCTGGCTACCTTATTGCTTAATTGTTATCAGTGGAAATTCTGTTATCAGTAGTCTAGTATGAGAAGGCCACATTATTTTTCCTCTTTCTCTTTTCTTTGCTCTCTCTGCTATGCTTTTTATTCCCTCTTCTTCTTTAGTCTTGCAACACATAATAAAACAATTATCAGCAATAACCTTTGGTTCACAATAGCATCAGGATCCAGATGGTGGTTACTAAGATCCTCGCAACAGAGGTTTGTAGTCCCTGACCAGCAATAGTAGGCATGAACCTAAACTCTATTCTGTCTCTAATGTTTTACTGTTTGCACAAGTGACACCAGAGTAGTTAGTGAAGTCTCAAGCTTTTTAGCAGGATTTCCCCTTGAAACATCCTAAAGTACGCACTACTGGGCCAAGTAAAAGGAGTTTCAGTCTGTCAACATTATGCTCAAATTGGGACTAACAAGGGTAGACATACAAGCTCTCAAACCTGCTGTAATCACTCCGAGAAACCTTTCCTAATGTAATCAATGATCTCAAGTCCACTTTTCCACCTGATCAAACAAACTATCCAGCATGAAATTGAATCTTATATTGCTTCAATTGAACTAGATAAGCTTGTCACTTGAAGGTGTGGGTGCCTAAAATGGACAAATACATGTTCCAGTGCTGGCACTTTTCCCCCGGTTAATACATACTGACTTAAATGAAAGTATGTTTGAAGATCATATGTCAAACTTCAAAAAGAATAAATTATCTCTCTGTATGTAGTTGTATCACCTCTAGAGATACGAATAAATGGGTTGAGTTATCATCCAGCATTGTTGTGTAGCAGATGTATTTTAAATCAAAAAATGGAAAACAAATAAAATTATGGCTGCTGGGATTTAGAACAAGATCAGAAACTCTGTAAGAACTCAGCCAGTCAAGCAGCATCTGTGGAAAGAGAAACCAACGAAACTCTGTTCATTGGTTTCTCTTCCCATGGATGCTGCTTTGTTGGCTGAGTTCTTCCAGCATTTTTTTTGTATTCTAAACCAACTTCTTTTAATAATATGGTACTGATTTGAAAATATACTTGTCTGTATTCCATTTGTTTCCATGATTAAACACATTGTTTAGTTCCAAGTTAATTATAGCTTTGTGTAATTCTAGTCTTTATGTGTATATAAACATACCTTGCTACAAGTCTGGAAGTCAGACAATAAGCTGTCAATCATACCTACGTGCCTGTTCGAGCAAGTCCTGTTCAGAAGGGTTAAATGCAGTCTTCACTAGGTGCTTGGCAATAGCTTTCCATTTGTTCGAGTTCTCTCTGATGATTCTATCCCTAATATCAGGGATCTAGCAGCGGAAAGGAGAAAGAGACAAATGTAAAACCCAGGCATTCTATCAAATTAAAGAGCACAAATATTGATCCACAGCAGTAATCCATACATCTTACAGCACCAAATGATAGATCATTCAACTCACTCTGACAAGCAATTCTACTCATTTCAAAATTCAATTCAGTTGCAACTGCAGTGTTGTTAGCAACTGATACTGTGAGCAAGTTACTTGAGTTATTCCTGATCCATTGTTGGTTATAAGATCATTCAGATCATCTCTGGTAAAGCAGAATGGATGAAAATACCTCAGAGACAGAGATCAGTATCCTAAGAATTCCTGAAGCTTGAAATTCTAAAGATGTTCTATGACCAAACTAGTTATAGCTAAAACTAAGTTTTTGTACCTTATTGAAGAACTTGTGCTTTGTTGAGTTCCAAATTCTACTTTTAATGTTAGAGGGGAAGTCAAGAGGAAAAGAATTATGTCCCAATCAATTCAAGCATAATGGAAACAATTCAGTAAAAAAATTACAAAAGCACATAAAGGTCACAGTTTAACTAAATGACAGATAACAGGAATAGGACTTGATATGATTCTAGGTGACAAGGTCCTCAAATAATAAGCTGAACAACTTTTTTTAAAAACATGCTTAGAGCTTTATAATTATATCTGGACCAGAAAGCTCAGAAACGGCAGAAAATGAATGCAAAAACCTGTAAATAAAACATAAAACGATAAACACATTATGAACATTCTCCTAGTGTAAGAATGTACTTTTTTTCCCGCTAGGGAGGCTAAGACTTAACTAGCTGCCACTGATCACATGGTATCAGTCAATTTGGCCTCCAATTTGAAACTACCACACTAACAGTACATAACTGAACAAACTATATATACATTATATGAGACTACAACTAACACTGGAAATCCTTAGGTTGGGAGTTATCTGCTCTAATGTTGGGTGTCATGTGAATAGAGCACATAAAATCCACATGGCATGAGTAGACCATAATATATCTGTATAGGTTATGTAATAGAAGCATTTCCCTGGATCCCATTACTAATGAATAGGAGAAAATGTTGCGAGTTAGTGTTTTAAATTCAATAGAAAAGCTGTTTTAACCAAGTCAGGATAGATAAAGAGATATTATATTACAAAATTTAGACTGATTAGAAAACTCAGTTTTAAATTTGGATACAACAATTTTATCTCCATAAGATTGATGCCATAGGTGTCATTTATGGATTTAGTCTATTCAAAAGCTGTTGCATTTCTAACACATTTTATGGTGGTGATAGTGAACTTATCCATAATTATAGCCTAACACCAAACCTGTTCTAGGACGAGATTTTTCTTTGGTAGAGGAGGATTGACCACGGCAAGATGGCCTAGAAAGCGTTGTAGTTCCACCAGATTGGGTAGCTGGTCAATGAGAACTTCAGTCAGGAAGCCTTGAAGCTGATGAACAGAAAATATTGTTGCAGAATACTTAATACAAGTCCTGGAATGTGACTAAAATAATTTGAGCCCTTTAATACTACTGAAACCGTACGATATTAAGGATGTGCTATCAAAATGAAGTATTTTGATTTGTCTCAATGAGCATTAAGGATGACGTAAATCATATATAAACTACTGGCTGTGATGATTCGTCATATGCAACTTTCCACCTGAATGGAAAACTTATGATACTTAAGTTCCTGTAGAAGGAACAAAAAGAAGACAACTGAAAAAAACCTTAAAGTTCTTATTTTTAATTTTAATTAAATATTTTATTTATAATATACAATAAAATTCAGATTAATTTATTTAATCACATGTACAGTATGTGGGAACATACAGTGAAATGCATTATTTGTGTTAACAAGCAACAAACCCAAGGATGTGTTGGGGCAACCTGCAACTGTTGTCAATACATTCTGGCTCTAAAATAGCATTCCACCACGTTAGTAAAACAATACAAGCAATAACAACAGTAACAAGACAACAGAATTTGGTCGACATTTCAGGCCGGAACCCTTCGCCAGGACTGTAGAGGGAAGGGGCAGAGGCCCTATAAAGAAGGTGGGAAGGAGAAGGTGTAGGGGGAACCCTTCTTTGGGATCTTTGGGTCTTTGGGATGTGAGACAAAACAGGAGCATAAAAAAAGAACCCATCCAGTCATGGAAGATTGTGTAAATGACAAAAGGATAGCAAACATGCAGCTGAAAATTCTGCAGGCAGGTTTTGGGCACAACCAGAGAAAAACTTGAGATAAATAACAAATAATGCTTCTATTTTGGTGGTGTCACTTGTAGAATCCTCAATAATGCATCCCCACTTCCTGAACTTCTACCAGATAAGCAACAACTTTGCTTCATGTCTCTGTAGGTCCAGGGGTCACAGAGTGACTTGAACCAAACCACAATTATAAAATTTGATACTGTATAGGGCCCAGTGACGAAGCAATGCACTCATGTCAATAGACAGTAACATTGCTTTTTTCATTATAAGACATCCTCTATCCTTGAAAGTCATATAGCCATGCCATTAATGAAGCTCCTTTGATGTTTATGTATTAAAGAATACAAAGGATGCTGGGTTAGTTTAAGAAAGTGGTGCTAAGTGGTTCAAAGATCAGTCATTATCCTATTACATGGAGAGCAGGCAAATGGTTGAATGGCTTTCCCCTGCCTCCGTTTGTTATGTTCTTACCATACATTTATATGAGCTGTAAACACCTGTAGTAAGCTTAAAAACTTAAAAAAGAAAAGTCTACAATGTAATGCAAAAGGTAATAAACATTAAGGGAATTCTGGAAAGTTCACACATCTATCATTATGTCGCACAGATTCATGCTGACCACACCATGCTGACAAGTAAACAGTACACAATGGTAAGACAGACAGTTTCCTTCTGAAATGAGAAACTGCCAGGAAATGCAAACCCCTTGTTCCTACAGAGTAAATTAGAGTAACAGAGTAATCCAGCAGAGAAACAGGCCCCTCGGATCAGCTCATCCATGCTGACCATGGTGCTCACCAAGCTAGTGCCATTTGCCTGCATTTCACTCATATCCCTCTAAACCTCTCTCATCCTATAGGTGAAGGACAACATTTCTTTTACAACACAATCAAAATCCTCCTCAAATCCCTCAAAGCTGCTGGACTTGTTGCTGCTGTCAAACTAGCAGAAGTGGTTAGTGTACTCTGACTGAACCCTTGTCAAGTGCAGACCACAACAAGATTAGGTACTGATGCCTGAAGATCAGTGGCCTTAGTATTAGCTCTGCAATGTCATGTGTCTAATGTATATCACTAAGAAATGTTTGCTAACTAACTAGAAGTGACCTAGTTATAGACAATAACTTCTGATTCTTTGTTCCTGATCGATCCACATGTACCACATAAAAGCAGGACCTATGTAGGGAAGGGACAAAGTAAGATATTCAACTGCCTGAAGGTGGCCACAGAGGTGCTTTCTACTCAAATCTCACCATTTACCAGGAAAAGTTTTATGTTACTGCTCTTTCTTTTCAAATCTTTTTATTGTTATATTATACAGAAAAAATAACGAGTACATTGAAGTAACAACACTTACAATGTCTCAAAAAAGACATTATCTTAGAGATTGAAAAAAAAATTGTGATAACAAAAAAAACCTACTAAGCTGAAAAGTGAGAAAAAAAAACCATTAGGTGTACAACCCCGGAGTCATGTGTCATACAAAAAGCTTCTAAAAATAAACATCAAACCGATGTGTTACTGTTTATCCACTCTGCCTTGCAGGATGCATTGCAAAGAAGTCTATTCATCAGAAAACTGAAGATTTGCAATAATTACAACTCTAAAATTATATTTATTAAACAACTGAGTACGACTGCAGAAGAATGCAATCACTATCCTGTTATATTGAAAAGTAGTCTCTTAGGAAGAAACACATCAGACTACACATTCTACAATGTAGACTTAAACCAAAGTTTGATTTGCAACCACCGGGGCACAAGTCTCTAAGTAATTGTTTATCACTTCAAGAATATATGTACAGTATAATGAATGCATACATCTCCAAAAGCAGTCAAATTTAAATTCATGTACATTCCCTTGAAAGCAATACTATGATAATGCAAGAACACAGCCGACAATGTACAAAGGTATCTCCATCTGCTGGCAATTAGTGGTCACTGCAACCACTACCACTGAAGGATGAGGAAACTTTGGGGTAGGGGATTTACATGACATTAACATTTAACTTCCCAATCTTCCCCACTCCTCTACCTTCTCTCAAACGCCTGCCAAATCTCAGATAATCTCACACTGGTTTTAATCATTAAACATAACTCAAATCCTTTTCCTTACAATTATAATCAGCAGTACCTTTAATCTCATAACCCCCAATGAGTAATTGCTTCTTTGACCTGTTCTCTCCAAGCCACAAACAGCAATGCTTCTGATATTTTCCTTCCCAATCATGAGCAGTAGTACATTGGATTCTGTTTATTTGGGACACATCGAGACCAGTATATTTTGCCCAATTAAGCAGCTGCCCCAATTAGCCAAAGTTTCATGGAAATAGTTCAAAGTACATTTATTATCAAAGTATGTCAACATATACACCCCTGAGATTTGTTTTCTTGCGGGCACATTCAGTAAATCCAAGAACTATAATCGAATCAATGAAAAAAATCACACCCAACAGGGCAGACAAATAACTAATGTGCAAAAGAAAACAAACTATGCAAATACAAAAGGCAGAAATAATAATAATAATAAATTAGCAATAGATATCAAGAACATGAGATGAAGAGCCCTTGAAAGTGAGTCCATAGGTTGTGGGAACATTTCAGTGATGGGACAAGTGTATTAAATTAACCCTACTGGTTCAAGAGCCTGATGTTTGAGTGTGAGTCCTGAGGCTCCTATACCCTTTTCCCAATGGCAGCAGTGAGATGAGAGCATGGCCTGGGTGGTGGGATCACCGATGATGGATGCTGCTTGTCTTGATAGCAATTGGTGTAGCTGTGCTCAATGGAGGTGAAGGCCTTAGCCATGATGGACTTAGCTGTATCCACTATTTTAATTTCCCATTTTTTCCGTTTTCTTTTCAAAGGCATTGGTCTTTCCATATCAGGCTGTGATGCAACCAATCAATAAACTCTCCACCACACATTAAGAGAAGTTTATTTAAGTATTAGATGTATGCTGTATCTTTGCAAACTTCTAAGGAAATCGAGGTGCTGCCATGCTTTCTTTCTTATGTGCTGGGCCCAGGACAGGTCCTTTGAAATGATAACACCAAGGAACTTAAAGTTGCTGATCCTCTCCACCTTTGATTCCCTGATGAGGACTGGCTTAAGGACCTCTGATTTCCTCCTCCTGAAGTCAATAATCAGCTCCTTGATTTTGCTGACATTGAGTGAAAGGTTGTTGTTATGGCACCACTCAGCCAGACTTTCAATCTCCCTCCTATATGCTGATTTGTCACCTTTGATTTGCCTAATAACAAAGACGTTGTCAGCAAATTTAAATATGGCATTGGAGCTGTGCTCAGCCATACAGCCATAAGGATAAAACATGTAGAGCAGGAGGCTTAACACACAGCTTTGTAGTGCACCTGTGCTTGCAGACTGTGGAGGAGATGTTGTCAATCCAAACTGACAGAGGTCTGCGAGTGAAGAAAGTGAGGGAATTGGAGAATCCAATTGCTGAAGGAGGTATTGACGCCAAGATTTTGAAGCTTATTGATTAGCTTTGATAGTATTGAATGCCAAACTGTAGCTGATGATGAGCAACCTGATGTATACATCTTTGCTGTCCAGATGTTCCAGGGTTGAGTGAGATGGTATCTGCTGTGGATCTGTTGTGCCAGCAGGCAAACTAGAGAGGATCCAAGTTGCTTCTCATCAAATGTTTATATGTTTCATCATCAACCTCTCAAAACAATTTATCACAGTGGATGTAAGTGCCACTGGGCAATAGTCACTGAGGCAAGTTATCATGTTCTTCGTAAGCACTGGTAAAAGTGAGGTCTGCTTGAAGCAGGCGGGTATCTCAGATTGGCAAAGCATGATGTTAAAGTTATCAGTGAACACTCCAGACAGTTGATCTGCACAGGTCTTTAGTTCTCAAGCAGGTACCCCATCTGGGATGGATGCTTTTTGTGGGTTCACTCTCCTGAAGGGAGAGTCCTTTGACCTGTTCTGTCTAAGCCACAAACAGCAATGCTTCTAAAGTAAGGTTCACCTCAGAGACTGAAATCAAAGAACCATTAGGGGCTGTGGGAGTTTATGAAGGTTCCTCTATGCTTTGATGGTTAAAGGAAGCACAAAAGGCATTGAGCTCATCTAGGAGCGAAGCCCTGTAGTCACCTATGTCACATTATTTCAGTTTGTAAGAGGTGATAGCATTCAAGCCCTGCCACAGCTGTTGAGCATCCTTCATTGTTTCAGGTTTAGTCCAGGATTGCCACTGTCCATAAGATGGCTTTCCAGAGACCGTACCTGAACCTCCTGTATCTTACTTGGTTGCCAGACCTGAATGCTTTTGATATGCCCTCAGCAAATTGTGGATCTCATGGTTCACCCCAGGCTTCTGGTTTGAGAAGATCCTGAGTGATTTTGTGGGGACACACTCATCTACAATTGTTTCTATAAAGTGCATGGTAACCTTGTTCTATTTATTCAGATCTACTGATAAATCCTTGAGCATGGCCCAGTCTACAACTTGAAACAATCCTGTAGCCACTCCACAGCCTCCCATGACTATCTCTCCATTGTCCTAATCTCTGGAGCTTTGTTCTTTAGTCTCTGCCTGTATGCAGGTAAGAGAAGGGCAACAAAGTGATCAGATTTTCTGAAATGCGATTTGGGCATGGAACTACATGGTTGAAAAGTAATAAAAATAGTTTCAAAAGTATGAAAGAATAACAAGTTATGTATTTAAATTAAATACAGAACAAATTAGAACATTACCAATACTATTACAGTACTATTAAGCTATTGCCGGCTGGTGGCGTAGTGGCATCAGTGCCGGACTTCGGAGTGAAGGCTCCTGAGTTCGAATCCAGCCGGCTCCCTTGCACACTTTCCATCTGTGCGGGGTTAAGCGTCAAGCTAGCAACTCGGCCTCATAAAAATAAGAAAGCCTGCTTAAAAAAAACACCACCCTGACAGCATCCTGATGACTCCACTTGGAGTAAAGGGCCCTCTTCTTCCTCTTCACTATTAAACTATGGATTAGTTCCTAATAGTTATCCAGTGTACTCTGCCGTGTTCTTTTGATTGAATGTAAATGAACAAAAAGCAACACAGACACCTAGTACAGATAATGGACTGTCTTCATACAATGCTTTCAGCTCTTGCATCCTCCAAATCTTCATTTTCATAGTAATATTCAAGATGACTGTTGATACCTTCAAATTCTTCAAAATTCCCAGTTTCTTGAAGTAGTGAAATTGTTTCGTTTTCACTCCTGGCTCTTTCTGGCGTCTCCAACACTGAATGCTTGAAACTGCAGTAACCAAACAGTTCTGAATTGTCTTACTCCTTACTTCTCACCAACTATCAGTGACAAAATCACTGCTTTTTGAACAGAAACACATGCAACTGACACTATTTAAAAATAGTTCACTCTAACCACAATGTAGTGTCCAATATCCACTGCAAGTGCACATGACTGGTGCTGATTAGAAACTGCTCAGCAAGTCTCCTGTCCCAATTAGGTAGTGTAACGTCCCTAGTAAGTGAAGGGAATTCAGGCTATTTTCAATTAGTTTTTGTTCTTTAAGAGTTGTCTCAAATAAGAGGCTTAACCAATGGCTCACTTAACCAGCATCCACCGTATTTCTAATCCCTTCCCACCCAGCCACAAGCAGCAATGCTTTTTATGGTTTTTCCTCTGACCAAAACCAGTGGCATTCTCAGGTCCTTTCCCATCCAAACACAAACAGGTGTGTTGAGCTGCATTTCCTTAGCGACCGGGTTAGGGAACTGGAGATGCAGCTCGATGATCTTCGTCTAGCCAGGGAGAGTGAGGAGGTGATAGAGAGGAGCTATGGGAGGTAGTCACACCAGGGCCTCGGGAGACAGATAAGTGGGTACCAGTCAGGAGAGGGAAGGGCAGGAGTCAGATACTAGACAGTACCCCTGTGGCTGTACCCCTCAACAATAGGTACTCCTGTTTGAGTACTGTTGGGGGGGGACGGCCTACCTGGGGGAAGCAACAGTGGCTGTGCCTCTGGCACAGAGTCTGGCCCTGCAGCTCAGAAGGGTAGGGAAAGGAAGAGGATGGCAGCAGTGATAGGGGACTCTATAGTTCGTGGGTCAGACAGGCGATTCTGTGGACACAGGAAAGAACAGATGGTAGTTTGCCTCCCAGGTGCCAGCGTTCAGGATGTTTCTGATCGCATCCAAGACATCCTGAAGTGGGAAGGAGAACAGCCAGAGGTCATGGTACATATTGGAACCAACGACATAGGTAGGAAAATGGTGGAGGTCCTAAAAGCAGACTACAGGGAGTTAGGAAGGAAGTGAGAAGCAGGACCACAAAGGTAGTCATCTCGGGATTACTGCCTGTGCCACGTGACAGTGAGTATAGGAATAGAGTGAGGTGGAGGATAAATGCGTGGCTGAGGGATTGGAGCAGGGGGCAGGGATTCAGATTTCTGGATCATCGGGACCTTTTCTGGGGCAGGAGTGACCTGTACAAACAAAACGAGTTGCACTTGAATCCCGGGGGGACCAACATCCTGGCGGGGAGGTTTGCTAAGGCTATTGGGGAGAGTTTAAACTAGAATTGCTGGGGTTTGGGAACCAAACTGAAGAGACGGAGGAAAAGGCAGTTAGCTCACAAGTAGAGAAAGCTTGGAGACAGTGTGTAAGGGAGGATAGGCAGATGATAGAGAAGGGATGCACTCAGACTGATGGTTTGAGATGTGTCTATTTTAATGCAAGGAGTATTATGAACAAAGCGGATGAGCTTACAGCATGGATCAGTACTTGAAGCTATGATGTTGTGGACTTAGATGGCTCAGGGGCAGGAATGGTTACTTCGATTGCCAGGCTTTAGATGTTTCAGAAAGGACAGGGAGGGAGGCAAAAGAGGTGGGGGCGTGGCACTGTTGATCAGAGATAGTGTCATGCCCATAGAAAAGGAGGAAGACAGGGAGGGATTGTCTACAGAGTCTCTGTGGGCAGAAGTTAGGAACAGGAAGGGTGTTTTTTTATAGACCATCCAATAGTAACAAGGACATTGAGGAGCAGATAGGGAGACAGATTCTGCAAAGGTATAATAATAACAGGGTTGTCGTGGTGGGAGATTTTAATTTCCCAAATATCGATTGACATGTCCCTAGAGCGAGGGGTTTAGATGGGGTGGAGTTTGTTAGGTGTGTTCAAGAAAGTTTTTTGACACAATATGTAGATGAGCCTACAAGAGGAGAGGCTACTTGATCTGATATTCAGAAATGAACCTGGTCAGGTGTCACATCTCTCAGTGGGAGAGCATCTTGGAGATAGTGATCACAACTCTACATTAGCATTGGAGAGGGATAGGATCAGACAAGTTAGGAAAGTGTTTAATTGGAGTAAGAGGAAATAGGAGGCTATCAGGCAGGAGCTTGGAAACATAAATTGGGAACAGATGTTCTCAGGGAAATGTACAGAAGAAATGTTCAGCGGATATTTGCGTGGAGTTCTGTATAGGTACATTTCAAGGAGACAGGGAAAGGATGGTAGGGTACAGGAACCATGGTGTACAAAGGCTGTTGTAAACCTGGTCAAGAAGAAAAGAAGAGCCTACGAAAGGTTCAAAAAGCTAGGTAATGATAGAGAGCTAGTAGATTATAAGGCTAGCAGGAAGGAGCTCAAGAAAGAAATTAGAAAAGCCAGAAGAGGCCTTGGTGGACAGGATTATGGAAAACCCCAAGGCATTCTACAAGTATGTTAAGAGCAAGAGTGTAAGATGTGAAAGAATAGGACCAATCAAGTATGACAATGGAAAAGTGTGTATGGAACCGGAGGAGATAGCAGAGGTACTTAATGAGTACTTTGCTTCAGTATTCACTACAGAAAAGGATCTTGCCGATTGTAGGGATGACTTACAGTGGGCTGAAAAGCTTGAGCTTGTAGATATTAAGAAAGAGGATGTGCAGGAGCTTTTGGAAAGCATCAAGTTGGATAAGTCACCGGGACCAGAGGAGATGTACCCCAGGCTACTGTGGGAGGTGAGGGAGGAGATTGCTGAGCCTCTGGCAATGACCTTTGCATCATCAAGGGGGACGGGAGAGGTTCTGGAGGATTGGAGGGTTGCGGATGTTGTTCCATTCTTCAAGAAAGGGAGTAGAGATAGCCCAGGAAATTATAGACCACTGAGTCTTACTTCAGGGGTTGGTAAGTTGATGGAGAAGATCCTGAGAAGCAGGATTTATGAACATTTGGAGAGGCATAATATGATTAGGAATAGCCAGCATGGCTTTGTGAAAGGCAGGTCATGTCTTACGAGCCTGATTAGATTTTTTTCAGGATGTGACTAAACACATTGATGATGGTAGAGCAGTAGATGTAGTGTATATAGATTTCAGCAAGGCATTTGACAAGGTACCCCATGCAAGGCTTATTGAGAAAGTAAGAAGGCATGGGATCCACGGGGAAATTGCTTTGTGGATCCAGAACTGTCTTGCCCACAGAAGGCAAAGGGCTGTTGTAGACAGGTCATATTCTGCATGGAGGTCGGTCACCAGTGGTGTGTCTCAGGGATCTGTTCTGGGACCCCTACTCTTCATGACCTGGATGAAGAAGTGGAGGGATGGGTTAGTAAATTTGCTGATGACACAAAGGTTGGAGGTGTTGTGGATAGTGTAGAGGGCTGTCAGAGGTTACAGCGGGACATCGATAGGATGAAAACTGGGCTAAGAAGTGGCAGATGGAGTTCAACCCAGTTAAGTGTGAGGTGGTTCATTTTGGTAGGTCAAATATGATGACAGAATATAGTATTAATGGTAAGACTCTTGGCAGTGTGGAGGATCAGAGGGATCTTGGGGTCTGAGTCCATAGGACACTCAAGGCTGCTGCACAGGTTGACTCTGTGGTTGAGAAAGCATATGGTGCATTGCCCTTCATCAATCGTGGGATTGAGTTTAGGATCTGAGAGGTAATGTTGCAGCTATATAGGACCCTGGTCAGACCCCACTTCGAGTACTGTGCTCAGTCCTGGTCGCCTCACTATAGGAAGGATGTGGAAACCATAGAAAGGGTGCAGAGGAGATTTACAAGGATGTTGCCTGGATTGGGGAGCGTGCCTTATGAGAATATATTGAGTGAACTTGGCCTTTTCTCCTTGGAGCGATGGAGGATGAGAGGTGACCTGACAGAGGTGTCAGATGATCAGAGGCATTGATCGTGTGGATAGTCAGAGGCTTTTTCCCAGGGCTGAAATGTCTAGCATGAGAAGGCATAGTTTTAAGGTGCTTGGAAGTAGGTACAGAGGAGATAACAGGGGTAAGTTTTTTTTTAGAGAATGGTGAGCGCATGGAATGGGCTGCTGGAGACGGTGGTGGAGGCGGATACGATTTTAAGAGACTCCTGGACAGATATATGGAGTTCAGAAAAATGGAGGGCTGTGGGTAACCCTAGGTAATTTCTCAGGTAAGGACATGGTTGGCACAGCTTTGTGGGCTGAAGGGCCTGTATTGTACTGTAGGTTTTCTATGCTCTAGAACTATCTTTACCTTAAAAAAACTTCTGAGTCCAATAAGCAGCCAATACAATAGCACACTACACTCCAACCCAACTATGGGCCCAGACTATATTGGCATATGACAGATTTCAGAACCTGGCCTCAGTAGAAGGAGGCTTGGTGAAACTTCCTCACTGGCATAAATGTATAATGCTATGCAACTAGTGACTAGATTCAGCAGGATAATAACTAAAGTGGTGTTTGTTCCACTGTATAAATGCTATTCCAGAGGATCATTTAGAATGCAATGGCATTTTCAGACAACAAATCTCTCATCTTCCTGTTAATTTTTTAAACATCTATCAACTAGCTTTTGGTGATCTGTCATAAGAACCTTCAAATCATAAACATGAGAAAGTGTGCAGATCCTGGAAATCCAAAGCAACCACACACAAAATGCTGGAGGAACTCCACAAGTCAGGCTGGATCTATGGAAATGAATAAACAATTGCCTTTTCAGGACGAAACCCTTCTTCAGGAGTCCTAAAGAAGGGTCTCAGCCTGAAACGTTGACTGTTTATTCATTTACATAGATGCTCTCTGACCTGCTGAGTTCCTCCAGCATTTTGTGTGTGGTTGCTTTGGATTTCCAGGATCTGCACACTTTCTCATGTTTATGATTTGAAGGTTCTTATGACAGATCACCAAAAGCTAGTTGATAGATGTTTAAAAAATTAACAGGAAGATGAGAGATTTATTGTCTGAAAATGCCATTGCATTCTAAATGATCCTCTGGAATAGCATTTATACAGTGGAACAAACACCACTTTAGTTATTATCCTGCTGAATCTAGTCACTAGTTGCATAGCATTATACATTTATGCCAGTGAGGAAGTTTCACCAAGCCTCCTTCTACTGAGGCCAGGTTCTGAAATCTGTCATATGCCAATATAGTCTGGGCCCATAGTTGGGTTGGAGTGTAGTGTGCTATTGTATTGGCTGCTTATTGGACTCAGAAGTTTTTTTAAGGTAAAGATAGTTCTAGAGCATAGAAAACCTACAGCACAATACAGGCCCTTCAGCCCACAAAGCTGTGCCAACCATGTCTCTCAGTAGTTCGCAGCTTCTCACAACTGAATAATTTTTGATGTTTCTTTTGATTGGAGAATTGTTAAAATCACCCATATTAAATTCTATTTATCATTTGCCTACACAAACAGATACTTTCCCTGATCAGATCATATTTATCCAATTTCTTGTGTCATATGATGCATTCCAGAAATTATCACACTGTTAGACCTTTTGGTTTCTAAGTTGATTATAAAGGCAGTAATTTTGAGTGGTGGTATCCCAGAATAGGACCTCAAAATGAACTCCAGTGCAATCATAGTATAATCTCTATTCCCCAACTGAAAACGAAGCTCATCACTGTTCTTTGAAACAAGATCACCAGGACAATCCAACTGGACAGTACAGGCTGGGTTACTACTCGCTCTTGCTGTTGGTGGGGCAATACAGGCAGTCACTAAGATAGCCAGATGTCGGCTATGCCTGGAGATCAAAACTAAACAGTATTGACTTGGTAGTGATTCAGTTTGAAATTTCCCAGTTCCCACCTAACAGTGTTGTGTCCTGCAGGCTGCCTTGCTTACTTTGTCCCTGGTTATGGCCCTGATGTGGAAAAAAAATCAAGTTGCACATTAACTTGAAATAGAGTGCAATATTTAAAAATGTAAAACTTCAATAATCTGTTATCCAACTATTTGAAAGTTCAGATGATTTGGCATCTGGCTCACCAGGTGAAGTGTGCTACACTTCCTTTAAACTCACTGGCGTTCTAGTTCCCACACTCTTTAATCTTACTGGATTCACCGGAAAATTTATTCTGACACTGTAACATCTAAAAATATCAATTGGAAGTGTGTTTGTATATTAATAATAACATCCAACTATCCAGAAAATCTGCCAGTCTGACACCACTGAAGTCCCATGCATGTTAGATTATTGCAGTTTTTACTGTAGTTTGGAAATATTTCCGTAAGATGTGCAACAGATGGCAACACACAAGATGTTGAAAATGCTCATTTCCGTATTGCCTTTGTGTACATTTTGATGCCGTCTTTCACTAATTTTTTCATCCTGGCAAGAGAAAATTTCCAGTTTTCTGGTTCCCTCTGGAACCCTGCCCCGTGATTCTTTTGCATTGGGAATGATTTTGATCAGACAGCATTCATTGTCTACTTTGAAGTTTATAATTCCAAAGATTATATTGCACTTGTATGCTTCAAACATGGTTTATTGTTAAGCCTTGCAGGTTAGAAACCAAGGCATATTTCCTTTTTCCTAGTTCAGACTGATTGAAGCAGTTGATTTTTACCCTTATAATGTTTGAAATCAGTAAATTCAGCACAAATCATCGATTGAATTGGAAGTTGCAATGACCAATGTAACTCAGTCATTGACAGGATAATTGTGGATAAAACATCCAATATGGATATCATAAAAAAGGGAGTAAAGCAAGTAAAGAATTTACAGAGGGGGAGAAAAGACAATTAGCTTAGTAAAACTTTGAGGAAACTTCCATACAAAACTTTCTTATAAACTGATAAACTGAAATTGGCAGACAGAACCTTCTGATAAACTATACCTTAAGCAACTGTGTTTTGTTGAAGTTGTTGAAATCATAACTCTGCTGGCATTCAGGCCTCAGCAATAGGTTGAACAATGCAATCCAGACCTGTCCATCCAGCTTGGTTATTTTCAGCTGATCCTCCACGGGTACTGTGTACCACTTCCCATCAGCATATTTCTGCAATTCACCTATTGCGACACAAATAGATCCAAAGAAGTGCAAGGTAGTTTTGTAAAGATCCAAAAGTCTGAAGTTAACTATTTTGTGAATTACCAGAGAAATACATTGGACAAAACATTAATTAATTCTTGTCCTGGGGATGAACTAAGAGAGTTGTAAGACAGATAAAGAAAATAATTCTGGCTAGTACGAAAGGGTACAGTTTTAAGGTGCTTGGAAGTAGGTACAGAGGAGATGTCAGGGGTAATTTTTTTTTAAAACGCAGAGTGTGGTGAATGCGTGGAATGGGCTGCCGGCGGCAGTGGTGGAGGCAGATACGATAGGGTCTTTTAAAAGACTCCCAGACAGGTACATGGAGCTCAGAAAAATAGAGGGCTATAGGTAACCCTAGGTAATTTCTTTCTTTTCTTTCTTTATTCATCTTTTTGTTGATTTAAACAAACAAGAGGAGAATGATCTCAAATATATATATATATATATATATATCAATAACAATACAGACCAAGATTAAGATAGACATTATCAAAATCACACATATTGTTAAGCTAGCATAAAATATATCATTAAAAAAACAGCAATTCTCCTCTTATCAGTTCATGAAGAGGAAAGAAAAAAACTTTGAATTTTAAATGAAGAAAAAAAACCCACTACACTACATTAAAAAAAAACAAAAAAAAAGGGACTGGGCAGTCCATTTTGAGGATACGATCAAAAAAAGAAAGAATTTCTGATCAAATCTAAAACTTCGAAAAAAAATTGAAAGAGTAATAAATCAAATTAAATGAAAATATTGAATAAAAGGTCGCCAGATTTGCTCAGATTTAAAGGATGTATCAAATGTCTGACTTCTTATTTTCTCTAAACTTAAACAGGACATAATGGAGGAGAGCCACCCTAGGTAATTTCTAAGGCAAGGACATGTTCGGCACAGCTTTGTGGGCCGAAGGGCCTGTATTGTGTTGTAGGTTTTCTATGTTTCAAATTGCCTTTCATAGATCACTTGTGAACCAGAATAATTTATTACAGCTCTGAGTTCATTAACCCGAATTAGCAGGCGAGTCAAATAAGGAATTTGGTTCTTTAGAACATCGATGAGCACAGCATAGGAACATAACCTGCATCCCATCATGTCAGTGCCAAACATGAGGCTAATGTAGTTTAATCCATCTATTTGCATATGGTCTACATCCCTCAATTCCTTGTCTATTCATGAGTCTGTCTAAATTTATCTTAAATGTTGCTCTCATATCTATTTCTACCTCCTGCCCTGGAAGCATGATCCAGGCACCTCCCACTCTCTTTAAAACAAAAAACTTACCTCCTTTCAAACCTCTCCCCCTCACATTAAATCAACACTATTTAGTATTGCTATTTTCACCCATGGAAATAAAAGGTTCTGCCATATATTACATACTTTCTTCTGGCATTTGACCTCCCAAAATGCATCACTTCTAACTTGCCAGTTCTCCACCCTAGTTTCCAACTTATCTACAGTATATTCTGCTGAATCCTTTGACAACCTTACTCACTATGTACAACTCCACGAATTTTCTTGCCATCTGCAAACTTACTAATTGGACCACCTACATTTTTATCTAAAATGTTTTATATATATATTCCAAGCAACAGAGCTCCCAAAACGCCACTGGTCACAGACTTCCAGTCAGAAAAATACCCCTCAACCATTTGTCTTCTATGATCAAGCCAATGTACCAACTCATCATGGATCTTATTAACTTAATCTTCTGACCAGCTTAATAATAAAGACTTTGTCAAGTGCTTTACCAAAGTCCATGAAGATAACATCCACTACCCTACCCTCATTAATCATTTTCATCTCCTCAAAAAACTCAATGAAAATAATGAGACAGGACCGGCTCTACACAAAGCCTTTCATCCCTAATATACCCATGCTTTTCCAAATGCAAGTAATTCCTGTCCCTAATAATCTTCTTCAATGATAACAGTGCAAATTTTATTACAAGTAAAACAATTTTTTTTTAAACTTAGCTTTTAAAAAGCCAGTTTGGCTTATGTAAATAAATAGAAAATTTCATATTTATTAACACCACTGATTCAGCTACTGTTTTAAAAACATTCATTTTTGTTCAGTTGCAGAACTGCAGCGATTATAAAATTTTAAAACCAGAACAGGGCACAAGATGCAAACACGAAGAAATCTGCCAAAGCTGGAAATTCAAGCAACACACAAAGTTGCTGGTGAACGCAGCAGGCCAGGCAGCATCTCTAGGAAGAGGTACATTTGACGTTTCGGGCCGAGACTCTTCGTCAGGACTAACTGAAAGAACAGCTAGTAAGAGATTTGAGAGGGGGAGGGGGCAATCCAAAATATAGGAGAAATATAGGGCACAAAATGTAGTTTAATCTGTGTTTCATTAATTGAATCAACATTAATAATACATATCCAGATGGTTCTATAGGTAAAAGCAGCTAGGGGATTTGTATTGAATTAGATTAATGATATCAATTGCTCATGGGGCAGTGAAAGGATTAATAAGTCAATGTAGTTTCACAAAAGCTAGATTAGTCTTTTATATTTTAAGCCTAAGGAAATAAATACAAGATTAAGCACCACATAGCTCCTTAAAAGCTCTGTTCAACTAATGGATCATTTCCCTTTTTCAATTCCAGACTCGTTGAGGCCAATATTTCATCAGGATTTCTGAATAACTTTTATTTCATTGATAGAGTGATTGCCACTTTTAGTGATTTAAATCCAAATCCCTCTAGTCCATCAGAAAATGCTGTTGGTTCACTGGTCGGGCTGTTTAAAAGCAAAAGACTAAGTATTATGGGTCAGTTGGACTATCACCATGGTAGGCAAACTGATAGAGGAAAAAGTCTGGATAAATCACTTAGAAAACATAGAAAGTAATCAAAAATAGTCAAAAGGACACATTATGGAAAAGCCATATACCGTTCCTCAATTCCCCCACTGGCTGAGTGTTGCTCTGTTTCCCACCACTACCCCTTCCATTCTAGTTTACAATTGTTTATTAATTATTGCAGCAATATTTTTATTCAGTTATAGGATGTGGCTATTATCGCCAGGGTCAGCAGATAAGGCCTAATACACAATGCAATTGAGAATTACAGAAATTTTGGAGCATTAAAGGAGCTCATGTGGTCTATTGAATTTGTTCTGACACAACCAAGAACAATTATGCTTGTCTCACTCAGCTACCATTTCCTCATAGCTCTGAAAATATTTGAGACTCAAATGAAAGGTAGAATTTTTCCTATTTATTTTCAATAACAAAAAAACTAAAGATTATGTTTGAAATTGCTCTACCTCTGTGGCACATTTGGCGTCATTTTACTTATTTGGTGCAATTAAAATTTAATATTTACTACAGCTCGGAGAATGTGAGAGTAAGGCATCACGCATGTGCAGGAAGTATGTGCGAAGAAAGTACAAGGGCATAAGCGGGTAAGTCAGGGCAAAAGGAAGGGAAGCACATTGAAGAGCAGCATTTCAAGGCTTTAGAGCAAGATTTCTCAATCGGGGTTCCGCGGAACCCTCGAGTTCCATGAGAGGTCATGAGGGGTTCTGCAAGAGATTGTGATAAAAAAACATTGTTTTTTGAACTTCGCGCAAAATGCGATGCTGCACTCGCAGTGGTAGTAGTGACCAAGCAGCCACATTAGCAATCGCATGAGAGGTCTCTCAGTCCAGTATGGCAGTGCGCTGTAGGACCATGCTTTCTTAGTTGAGTCCATTCTCAGTTTTTGATGCGAGATAGGGGAGGCCATTGATAATTGGTGAGTGCTGTATTGCACGGAAGAAAGGACGGTAGTTGCCTGAAGTGCATTTTCCGAGCATTGAATGGACTCACCCAAGGGCTGTGACGTCAGCCTCTCCCTCCAGAATAACCTCCTACAACTTTCCCTTATGCACCACTGACTGACTTATGGTAGTGAACAAACTCTACTGGTGTAGCAGAAAAATGGAGGGAAATTTTCATTCTAAAGAAGGTATTTTTATGCGCTGCGACTCAGCTACTGGCCTGCTGCTTTGCTGTTGTTTTATATGTTGCAAAAGGTGGATTCTGTAGGTTAAAAGTGAATTGCATTGTTAAGTTTACGTATCTTTTGCGTTTTTCTTGTTTAGTAATTTATAATGCCATTCTTTTTTATATTTTATTAACCCGTGTTAGAACAAGATGCAGTACGAGAAATTGAAAAGGTTTCACTCTTAAATAGTATAAAAAAGTCGACATTTTGATGACATGTCACATGATGCTAAAGAGGGTTTTGTGTGATAAACTAAAAATAACAGATTCTCTATCTAGGTTGATGAGTCAACAGATTTCACCAATAAATTGTAGCATTTGTAAGATTTGTAAATGATAGTGAAATTCAAGAAAACTTTTTCTGTTGTAAAGAGCTGCCCAAAACAAGCAAAGGCCAAAATATATTTAATGTTTTGCCTTCAGATCTGGAAACAAAAGGTCCGTCTTGAAGGAACTGAGTTGGCATTTGTACTGATGGTGCACCATCAATGATTGGCTCCATGAGAGGTTTTGTTTCTCTCGTTAAAAAAAGAAAATTCTGACATTGTCACAACGCATTGCTTTCTTCACAGAGAAGTGCTGATGTCAAAAACTCTTGAAGATGAAATGAAAAATGTTCTGGATGGTACTACAAAAATGATTAACTTTATTAAACAAAGAACAGTTCCCTCGAGAATGTTTAAAAATATTGTGTGAAAGCCTGGACAAACAGCACACCAATCTCCTGCTACATACAGAAATCTAATGGTTTAACAGAGGAAGAATTCGCAACAGGGTGTTTGAGCTGAAAGGTGAATTGCAGGGGTACTTTCAAGAAAATAGCAGGCCAGATTTTGCTGAGTGCTTTAAAGGTGAAGAATGGCTGTAGAAACTAGTCTACTTAGCAGACATTTTTCATCTTATGAACCAGTTGAACAAGTCTCCGTAAGGCCTTGGAGAAAATGTTCGACTTCAAGTGGCAAGATTCTTGGACTTAAAAAGAAACTGAATCTTTGGAAAAATCATGTTGCAAAAGGAAATTTTGAAATGTTTCCACTGCTGCTTGGGCTTGAGAGTGAAGAAGGATCAGAAAGTCTCAAGTCTTTTTGAAAACAGAAATTTATTACATTTGCCTTATGAGTTTTTAAAATTTATGAAAGGTAAAGAAAGATTAATTGCAAGAAAGGTAAGCTAAGCTTAACTACCTGTGTTCTTCAAGAAAGGCTGGCTAAAAATTCATTCTCCACTCAAAAGGGCATTAACAATTATTTTTGGATTATTATATGTACAACTTACTGATCATGCTAACGTACCATGAGCTCTAGATATAATAATTTTTATGCAAGGGTTCCCTGAGACTTGGAAATCATTTCAAGGGCTCCTCCAGGGCAAAAAGGTTGGGAAAGGCTGCTTTAGAGTCTTGGAGACATGGAGTTGTGCATTTAAATATCTGTCTAAATGTCTCTTAAATATAGTAATTTCTCATTAAGGATGGGAAGCAGAAAACCTCTCGCATGTTTAGATAGTCATAATCAGCCACAATTGTGGCAACAAACATCAGGCCACATACCTTTTGAATTATATCGTCTCCAGGGGCAATGCTCCACCAGGTGAACCAGCACACAAGGCAAATTGTGAGTGTTCAACAGTCGTGTCTGAACACTGATCGGCAGGCTTCAATTAACATGAAAGAATGTACAATCAAATTAATTAAAATAGCATCTCCAATGAAAACCAAATGTTGACCAAATATATCTGACAATTACACTATAGAATTGTCACAATTTGGCTAGGGTATTCAAATAAAAAGAAGATTGTTTATATAATGACTTTCAACTATGTAGTACCTTTAATACCCCAAGGATATTTTAAAGTGCTTTATAAAACATTTTGAAATATAGCCAGTATTGGAAATGAATCAGCCAATTTTTGCACAGCAGGTTGTCATAAACAGCACTGAAGTAACGTCAAGATAATGGGGAAAATCTTCCACCCTGACACCAGCATTTAACTGGGTATGCAGCATCGCTGCTGGATAAACTGATGGCAGCATCTTACTTCATCATGGGACAGCATGAGCTTCTGCAGGCTAACTTGGGATGCCCATCCTCTGCTCCTGCACCAGTTTTAGAATGAGGAAAGCAAACTAGTCAAATAAACTAGCTGCTGGAGAAAAACAATTTTAATATTTAGGTTATTTTAAAGCTTTTAACAGTATCTTTTTCAGTGTCGTGAATATTTAAAAAGTTTCAATTTTTCCCTCAATATTTTTTATAGATCCCAGATGCTGCTAACTAGTCTTGATGACATTGAACATCAATAGTTAATTAATCTGCAGACAGGGCTTCAAAGACTATCAAAGACTTTCACCATTCTAAAAGATCATAAGATATCAGAATTGAGTTAGGCCAACCGGTCCATCGAGTCTGCTCTGCTGTTCGATTATGGCTGATTTCGTATCCCACTCAACCCCATTCCTCTGTCCTCTCCCCATAACCTTTTACACCTTACTAATCAAGAACATATCAACCTCCACTTTTAATATATCCAATAGCCATCTGTGGTAATTAATTCCACACATTCATCACCCTCTGCTAAAGATATTCCTCCTCATCTCTGTACTAATTAGGTATCCTTCTATTTTGAGGTTGTGCCTTCTGGTCCAAGACTCCCTCACTATTATAAATATGCTCTCCACGTTCACCCTACTTAAGCCTTTCAATATTCGATAGCTTTCAACGGGTACAGGCCCTCAGCCATCACATACTCCTCATACATTAACCCTTTCATTCTACAAGTTGAGTCTTTCTGCTGAACTCTACTTCACTAAAGCATTGGGAACTGAGCTCCAAGAGGACAAGTGTAACAAACGGCACAGTGCTGTGATTGACAGCCAATGACTTTGCAGCAAAGGGAGATTTGCTCCAATGTGCTTCAGTAGTGTAGCTCTTCCACACTGTAGTGCTTTCCAAAACTATTCATAATAAATTTTAAAGCATATTCATTGTTGTAACATAGGTACATCCCAGGATCTAATATTTAACAAGATCTTAGCTAGAATATTGAGATAAGTGTCTGAGTTGTGTTGGTTGGAGATTATCATTGATTATAATTGCATTGAGATGGCTCTGTTGAACAGCCCATTTTCTTCACTTGGCCAACACCAAACTCCCGAAACAGACATCAACAGATTACCAAGTGAACAGAGGAATAGAATTCATGGATGTGTTTCCTTGAAAAAAAACACGAAAATTCCAAATGACTTTGGGAATTCCTGCCCCATGAGCATGAAAGTAGAGAAGGAGCTTTCAGAATGGCATTGAGAACCTCAAGTCAATGGTCCCATATTGGCCTCATCAATCACTCCAGAACCTAGAAAGCTGGAGAGAAAGCAAGTCATTTTTCAAAGTTCAAAGTAAATATATTATCAAAATACACATATGTCACCATATACCACTCTGAGATTCATTTTCTCTGCAGGCATTCACAGTAGTACAAAGGAATACCACAGAATCAATGGGAAACTACACATCAACAAAGACCCTGAGAGACTGCTTAATATTGTTAGCATACTACCATAATAACCCAGTTATTCTTTAAATACTGCTGCAGAATATTTTTCATGCACTGAAGTTTAGAGAGCTTTTGGTTCAATTTCTTATCCAAGGCATAGCAGTTATAACCAGTGCAGCCTTGGGATTCCACTCAAGCCAACACTGTAGACATGATGTCTTTCTTCTCCCCAGCCTGCTTACAGAAATCAAGGATGCCTTCAGCAGACAATTTTACAGCAATTTTATCCCTTAATCAATAAATAAAAATAATAACAAAGGCATTTTAATTGTTTGTAGGACTTTACTTCATGAAAACTATCTGACATTTTCCAGATATTTGACTAAACCTCAAAAGCAATTTACTTACTTCCAAAATATTTTGAGGCAATTAAAGACAGAAACTCAATGCAAGGTAACTTTTTTAATGTTTTGAACTAGCCATAAAATTAGGGAGAAACCACTATAAGCAAACCACAAATGCGTCTTATGGTTGCAATAAAGCATTTACGTACCAAGTAACATCTGGAATAAGTGTATCAACTTCAGGGATAGTGGTCCATCAGGTAAAAGTTCCAAAAGTAATTTATTCTACATAACTGAACAGTTTAAAGTTTAAAGCAATTTAAAGATTTCTTTTTTCTCCCACATCATGGAAAAAAAAATTAGGAGTTGAATTCAAAACATCTATGATTGAAAATTATATGTTAACTATCCAAAATAAAACATATAATTGCTAATAGAGAAGCAGGAATGACTAGAACAGTTTAGTATGTGTATGGAGCATTGCAACGCAAGCAGCGTTATTAAATGATATTTGAGGAGCTAGGAGAAGAGAGAGGTAGAGAGTTTCTGGAAGGAAATACCAAAGCTTATGGCCAAAGCAGCTGAAAATACAATCATCAGTGGGTTTCACAGTAATCGACTGTGCTGTAAATCAGGGAAATATATAAATCTAATTCAAGGAGCCCAAAATCTTGGTGGTTAATAAGGCTGTATGTATATCAGACATACAGAGTCCTTGTAAAATGTTGCTCACAACTAAGCGGATGCACAAACATAACTAAGTGCAGAGTAATAGCATTATGGAGCACAAGGCAATGAAACAAAAAAAAATTCTGCTATATCAATCTTGTAAAAAAGTACAGTAAAATATATTTCACTTTTTAACATAATTAGATGTCAAAATAATAACCTCATTCAAAGAATGATAAAATTGTCACACTACTGCAGAAATGACACTGGTAATGGTATTAGAGCACCATTCTGAAATGCTGGAAGGAGCATATTATTTGACTTTGGGATGCTTCATGGGCTTGGGATAAAATAAGGAAAGCATTCCTCTGAAGTCTCCACATACCACATCTCAATAAGCACAAAATTGATACTTCTTGTTGTGAGAAAAGCTATAAAATTTCTCAATCAGCATGCCAATATTTATCATACAAAATATGATCCTTCATTAACCATCCATGTTACATGAAGCAACGATCATGTTACTCACCCGTCAATGTGATCAGTTATATAGCGAAGAATAGCAACAGCCTTCACCGAGATATCAAATTCCAACTCTTGACTCTGTTTTTTCAACTCCTTTATAAAACAAAACACACGCAGATAAAATTTCAACCCGTACTGCAGCCTTTCTTTGAACAGAAAGTCACACAGAATCTAGGTACATCTTTGCTCACAAATTTTAACTTCAGAAAGACAATCCTGCATATATATTTTATGAATAGCAAGGTATATTGTTAGAGCCAAAAATCTTTAAAAATTCTGTTTTTCTTGGTCTAATTTCATTAGCTAATTAAAATAATTGGTAATAAATCTGTGTTATAATGTTACCTTGTGTGACATGTGATTAGTAATCAGTACTTTTCATTATTTTACACCAGTTCTTATTGTTTTTGTCTGGTGGGAGGGGGGTACCACACAGGACGGAAAGAGAATACAAAAAGTTGTAAAATCAGTCAGCTCTATCTTGGGTACTAGCCTTTGTAGTATCAAGGAGTGGTGCTTCATAAAGGTGGCGTCCATTATTAAGAACCCCCGTCACCCACCTTTCTGTTGCCATCAGGAAGGAGATACAGAAGCCAGAAGGCACACACTCAGCAATTCAGGAACTGCTTCTTCCCCTCTGCTATACGACTCCGAATGGGCACTGAACCCATGAACAGTACCTCACTTTTTAAAAAAAATATATACTTTGTGTTTTTGCACTATTTTTAATCTATGACATACATACACATACACACACTTACTGTAATTGATTTACTTTTTTTAAAAAACTTCCAATATTATCATGTATTGCATTGTACTGCTGCTGCTAAGTTAACAAATTTCATGACACATACTGGTGACAATAAACCTGATTCTGATTCTCATTGGACTCCACTAACCATCCATTCAGAGGACTACCAGATCATTTTGATCCCGCTGTATTGATAATTTTTTTAAGGCAGGTCTACCAGTACAGCTATGACAGGACTCCATAGTCGCATCTAAGGAGGGAAGCTCCCTTTTAATAAATGCAGCATCTGACTCAACTTTTCTCTTTTTACAAGTTGGAATCACAAATGAATTTTGTGTAAGGAACATAAAAATGGGATGGCACTACACACACCCTACAGCTTCTATAAATATGCTTGTCAAAAGAAACATTCAAAAGTACATGAAGGACCAGATTTGGAGATCAAATTCTTTTGTTACACTTCATGGAGGATGTTCTGGACTATCCAATGTTGCTTTCAAAATCAAATGAAGAGTGCAAAGAGCACACGTCCAAAACAAAACTGGTTTTAACGTTATCTATAAATTGAGCATTCTGGTTTCTAAAATAGTCATAGTCATACTTTATTGATCCCAGGGGGAAATTGGTTTTCATTACAGTTGCACCATAAATAATAAATAGTAATAGAACCATAAATAGTTAAATAGTAATATGTAAATTATGCCAGTAAATTATGAAATAAGTCCAGGACCAGCCTATCGGCACAGGGTGTCTGACCCTCCAAGGGAGGAGTTGTAAAGTTTAATGGCCACAGGCAGGAATGACTTCCTATGACGCTCTGTGCTGCATCTTGGTGGAAAGAGTCTCTGGCTGAATGTACTCCTGTGCCTACCCAGTACATTATGTAGTGGATGGGAGACATTGACCAAGATGGCATGCAACTTAGACAGCATCCTCTTTTCAGACACCACCGTGAGAGAGTCCAGTTCCATCCCCACAACATCACTGGCCTTACGAATAAGTTTGTTGATTCTGTTGGTGTCTGCTACCCTCAGCCTGCTGCCCCAGCACACAACAGCAAACATGATAGCACTGGCCACCACAGACTCGTAGAACATCCTCAGCACCGTCCGGCAGATGTTAAAGGACCTCAGTCTCCTCAGGAAGTAGAGACGGCTCTGACCCATCTTGTAGACAGCCTCAGTGTTCTTTGACCAGTCCAGTTTATTGTCAATTCGTATCCCCAGGTACTTGTAATCCTCCACCATGTCCACACTGACCCTCTGGATGGAAACAGGGGTCACCAGTACCTTAGCTCTCCTCAGGTCTACCACCAGCTCCTTAGTCTTTTTCACATTAAGCTGCAGATCATTCTGCTCACACCATGTGACAGTTTCCTACAGTAGCCCTGTACTCAACCTCATCTCCCTTGCTGATGCATCCAACTATGGCAGAGTCATCCGAAAACTTCTGAAGATGACAAGACTCTGTGCAGTAGTTGAAGTCCGAGGTGTAAATTGTGAAGAGAAAGGGAGCCAAGACAGTCCCCTGTGGAGCCCCAGTGCTGGTGATCACTCTGTCTGACACACAGTGTTGCAAGCACACATACTGTGGTCTGCCAGTCAGGTAATCAAGGATCCATGACAGGATTTGGCTAATATACATACACGGAAACAGGAGTGGAAAGATTCCAGATTCCAATTAGAAAAAGAAGTAAGTATGCCTTGAAGAAATTCAGTGATAAAAAGAATACAGCATGTTGAGAATGAGAGGAAATTGGATGGCTTCTTTTTTCCCTTCTTGTGTCCTAATTTGCCAAATTTAGAACAGTGCAATTTGAAGTAAGAAACTGAAAAGAACCATTGTTCTCCATCTACATGTAATTATTTTAAATACAGCATGCTGGGGTTTATATTGGAATTCAAGCTGAGTATTCAGTCATATAATTAAGAATCATAAAATTGATGAAAAAAGGATACAACAATTCTGTCATGTTTATACCTACTCAGAGGCAATAACATCTTTTTCAAAGATTCAGAAGACAAGAAGAAACTTACATGATATTCTCCTTTTATAATTTCTGATGAGTAAGAGTGCTTGAAATCTGCCAAAGAACATTTGGGAGTGTGTTCTCTGCTACAGTGCAAAATATTGTAGCTAACCATTTGTGCACAGCAATACCCAATAATCAAAATCTATTATCTGGGCATGTTGGTTGACAAACAAGAAATGCCCTTCTCAAGACATGGGATTTTTATGTTCGTCAAATTTCAGAGGATAGATGACACTCTAGCTTAATGTTTCGGCCTAAGCAATGGCATCTCCAGTGAAACAATGCCCATAATAAACTACAGTGTCAGATTAATTTATGTGTTCCAGGAGTGAAACTGAATAGGTCCCTTGCGTATATTCACATCTCTGATGTGGCAATTATACATATAGTTTAATAAGGAGTTTGTCAACAAGTGGTCATGTTTCTAATCAGAACAACCACCATTATAGATTTTTTTAAATCGGCATATATATGCTCATTTCTTAGTACAGTATGTTAATGCCCAATGTCAAATGTCAAAGTTCGGAATCCAGAATTGACCACAGAAAGACATATGAACATGATCTAATCATATAGCAACCCTCATTAACAGGAGTTTAAATATACATCTTACTGCTAGGGCTGTTGATGGAGTTTGACCAGGTTCTTGCTTTTCACTCTGTGCAGCTAGTAGGGTCATTTTTCGATGACAGTAATCGACAAGGTCCAGCACTGCTTCCTCTGCAGACTCGCACACATCCTGCACAGGCACCATGAAGAGAAATTATTTGATACATTGTGTTACGTACCCCGTAACTGGGTTGCCAAACCAGCAGAAATGGATCATTCAGTTGGAGTCTGGAGTACTAGAACTAAGAAAGTTTTATTAAAGAAATAAGCAACACAGTAATCGAAAGAATAATAAATGCAACAGTTCAGCAATGATAACCACACATGTGCACAGGATTAAGATAACAGCATCAATCAAGCTCTATCGTTGTCTAGGGGTAAATGACCAAATTTCAAAGTGACTCAAAGTTCAGTCCAGTTTTAGTAGTTCAGTTCGCAGTAATCGTTGCCGTGGCGGTGGACTACGTGCGGGGAGAGAGACAGAGAGAACAGGAACAACTCATCATTCAGCACAGCTTCACTCACAGACCGGCGAGATGCTCACAAGCAACTTCTGGGCGGGTCCTTGGAGATGTCACCTGAGGTCACCGACTGTGACCCCTCCTCCAGATGCGGTCGATCCTCTGCAGTGAACCCGGCACCCAGGCAAGGGTGGACACACACCGGGTTCCCGCTGATCGTACCTTTCCACCCTGGTCGTTGTCTGATACTTCTCACCTACTCGTGAGAGGCGCACCGCTTCCAGGGTCTCGTTACCTCGGGTGGCGTGTGTCTGTCTTAGCGAACCTGTCCCTTTTTAACCCCCTGCTGGGGTATCGCCTGTCCATCACTTCAAACAGTTCAGGGTTCAAAGGGGGGAGCCGCTCCAGACAGCTCTCTCTCTCCCACGTCCCTTCATTACACATCTCCAGACGCTGCTCCATTGTTCCTTATCTCTCCTTCCCCTGAGGGCAGGTGGCAGACCAACTGCTGATGCCACTGATGCTAGCCCAGGCCAGCAAACATCTTAATTTTATGTGTATTCTCGTAACACTTCCCCCCTTTTAAGGATTTTTACCGGGAGGTAAAAATTACAAACATGACTACATTATTGGATACACACACAAATATGCATCTTTATCAGTTGTTTGGCTAATACAGAGAATTTGAAGCTGTCAACACCTTGACAGACAGTCATCACATTTTCTGTTCCTTTTACACGTGTTATTAATAATCCCTTAGACCAGGCTCCAACTCAGCAAACTTCATAGTGGCCAAAAACACTGATGAATTTCGACCAATGTAACCTCTCATTTGGTTTTTTTCCCGGACCACAATAACAAGGGTCGTCCCATTCCGACTCAGTTTCCTCTCGCAAGGGCTTAGTAGGAGGGGGACGGGTATTGACCGCAGAGTTATTGCAAAACTTCCTGCAGTACCCCACCATCTCCAAGAGCCTTCTGAGGGCCCTCTTGTCTGTCGGGGTTGGGAGGTCAGCGATAGCCTGCACTGTAGCTTGTATCACTGCCAGCTGCCCCTGTGTCACCACAATTCCCAGGTAAGTGACCCTCGTGTGGCCGAATTCATTTTTTTCAAGGTTCACTATCAAACTGGCTTCAGACAGCCGTATTAAATTGCCAATACACACCTCTGTGTTCATCAGCCCTTTAGTCACTGAATTACTCAAAAAATATGGGTGTTGTTTACTTGGCTGCCCTATTGTAACCACAATCACCCAACGTCCCAGTTCTTTGCATTTCCTCGGGACAATCAAACACATGGGTGCGAGTCGTTTAATTACTCCTTCTAAAGATTCGCTTTGTTCGGGGATTAAGGGGAGACCTTATCAGTAGACCTGGCCAAAACAATAGCCTTCTCCCATCTGACCGATCCCATCCTAATCTTTTCAAAATGGTTTTTTCCTCTTATCAGGGGGCCCCTAGCTTCATTGATTTCCACGCTAATACCGACTAGGTTTGTTAGCATATCAAAAGCCGGTGACCGTCTCAGTTCGCGTCGGTCATGATCAATAACATTTTTTTTCCTGGGCAGCCGGTAAATCTCTTTCATGATTCCACCAACTGTTTCCTCCAGCACTGCAAAATGTCTACCGGGGGGTACCTCGTGGGCCATGTTAAAAACCTCATCCCCATAGCTCTTTTGCACCACCCCCCACTCCTCATCTGCGGATACTGTCCTTGATTTCCCTTTCTTCCTTAGCACTTCCTCATCCGCACAATAGCCTACTAGTTCCCTTGTTAAAGCTGTGTCAGAGAGAGCTGTCTCGGCAAAAACCATCAGCCCCTCGCCTCGCTCCTGCGTCTGCACAAATTCTTTCCTGGCTACTGCTACGTCCGTCCCAGCTCCCTCACTACCTCTTATCTCACTACCCCCTGTCTCATACAAGCTTGGCAGAAATGTTTCAGCCAAATTCACCATCACGGGCCCGCGATGAACCCGCGAGTCCATGGGCGGGGCCTCAATGCTGGCAGGCTGACCCGTCAATCTCACGACTGGGAACACGATTCCTCCGGCGATGTCATTACCGAGCAAGACTTCCACGTCTTTCACCGGTAATTCGGACCTCACCCCGATCGTGACCAGTCCAGAGACCAGGTTGCTCTGTAAGTGTATCTGGTGCAAAGGGACTGACTCTGTCCCTTCCCCAACACCTTTGACCTCTACCTCCCCAGTCTGGGTCTCTGAGCTAAACTCTAATACACTCTTCAGTATTAGTGACTGACACGCTCCCGTGTCTCTCCAGATCCGCACTGGAACTGGTTTTAACCTCTCCTTCACTGACACCAATCCGGCCGAGATAAACCTCTCGCGCCCTTCCTGGACTTTTTCAGACCTGTCCTTCCCTAGCGGTTCGCTTAACAGCTCGATACAGCCATTCAAAATTTCCGCTTTTCCTTTCCCCGTCTCCTTCCTTGGGGCAAAGCACCTGGACGCAAAGTGTCCAACTTTCCCACAATTATAACAGACGACCCCAGGAAACTTCCGACCAGACTGCTCCCGGTCTACCTTACCCTTTTCACTAGTCCCCGGCTTACTTTCTGACTTTTCCGGCGGACTCTCCCCGCCGTCCTGACTACCCTTCTGGTAGCCTTTACTCGGGGCAAACTTCATTTTATGCGTCAACGCATACTCATCCGCTAACTTAGCAGTTGCGGCTAACGTGGCTGCCTCTTTCTCATCGAGGTAGGGTCTCATACCCTCAGGGACACAACCTTTAAACTGCTCAATCAGGATCAGTTGCAGCAGTCTGTCATAATCCCCCTCTACCCCCTTAGAGGCGCACCAACGCTCACAATATGTTTGCATCTCACGGGCAAACTCCAAATACGTGCAGTCCCACTACTTCCTCGCATTCCGGAACCTCTGCCGGTATGCCTCCGGGACCAACTCATAAATCCTGAGGATGGCCTCTTTCACCACCTCATACCTCTGGGCATCTTCCGCAGACAAAGCTGAGTAAGCTTCTTGGGCCTTCCCTTTCAGTACACTCTGAAGTAAAACAACCCACTTATCCCTCGGCCAGTCCTGACTTATAGCCACTTTTTCGAAGTGGAGGAAGTACCGATCCACGTCGGTATCGTCAAATGGGGGAACCAGCCTAACCTCCTGGGTCGCCCGGAACCCTCCACCTTGGTTCGGCACGAGCCCCTGCTCGGCCCTTATCTTTAACTTCTCCAGCTCAAATTCCCTTTCGCTCTGTTTCCCTCTCTCTTCTTGCTCCCATTGCCTCTCCTTCTCCTCTCTCTCTAACTGTCTGTCTCTCTCTTTCTCTTCTCTTTCCAACTGTCGTACCCGGAACTCGTGCTCGAGTCTCAGTTTTTCAAGCTGTACCTGTACCGCGTCTCCAGCAGGTTTTTCAATAGACACCACCCCCAGCTCACCTTGGGGAAACACACCTTTAGATACATAGTGCTCTACAATAGCTCTGTGTATCTCCTCTCTCCTCATTGTCGACTTCACCTTAGCAAGATTCAACCGTTTGGCCACAGCTATCAATTCCGATTTCCTGGCATCCTCTAATGCCTCCAAGGTCGGCGCCTTTATAAATTCCTCAACCTCCATTTCTGCTGTTTGTCTTTTCTTTCTTTCGGGAATTTTAACCCAATCAATTTACTCCGTCCCAAATTTAGCATTCAAAATCCCGGACGAGCCCCCACTTATGTTACGTACCCCGTAACTGGGTTGCCAAACCAGCAGAAATGGATCACTCAGTTGGAGTCTGGAGTACTAGAACTAAGAAAGTTTTATTAAAGAAATAAGCAACACAGTAATCGAAAGAATAATAAATGCAACAGTTCAACAATGATAACCACACATGTGCACAGGATTAAGATAACAGCATCAATCAAGCTCTATCGTTGTCTAGGGGTAAATGACCAAATTTCAAAGTGACTCAAAGTTCAGTCCAGTTTTAGTAGTTCAGTTCGCAGTAATTGTTGCCGTGGCGGTGGACTACGTGCAGGGAGAGAGACAGAGAGAACAGGAACAACTCCTCATTCAGCACAGCTTCACTCACAGACCGGCGAGATGCTCACAAGCAACTTTTGGGCGGGTCCTTGGTGATGTCACCTGAGGTCACCGACTGTGACCCCTCCTCCAGATGCGGTCGATCCTCTGCAGTGAACCCGGCACCCAGGCAAGGGCGGACACACACCGGGTTCCCGCTGATTGTACCTTTCCACCCTGGTCGTTGTCTGGTACTTCTCACCTACTCGTGAGAGGCGCACCGCTTCCAGGGTCTCGTTACCTCGGGTGGCGTGTGTCTGTCTTAGCGAACCTGTCCCTTTTTATCCCCCTGCTGGGGTATCGCCTGTCCATCACTTCAAACAGTTCAGGGTTCAAAGGGGGGAGCCGCTCCAGACAGCTCTCTCTCTCCCACGTCCCTTCATTACACATCTCCAGACGCTGCTCCATTGTTCCTTATCTCTCCTTCCCCTGAGGGCAGGTGGCAGACCAACTGCTGATGCCACTGATGCTAGCCCAGGCCAGCAAACATCTTAATTTTATGTGTATTCTCGTAACAATTGAAAAGTTCACAATTTCATTAAACCCAAAAGAATCCTTAACTGATGAATAATTCATCAGTTACCTTGCTGAGAACCACCTTTTCAGGATATTTAATCCCTGGACTCCTTTCAAGTTCGTCAACTCATAATTAGTTTAGAAACCTTGATACTTTCTATTCCAAACCCACATTTGCTTCAAAATGTTGATAAGGGAACTTCATATGAACAACAAGTACCCAACTGTCAAAAAGGTGTAAACAGAAAGTTTTAGACTAATTTCATTTAACATTAATTCAACCAAGAAAATGCAGAAGGGCAAAAAACACCAAGTGAAATAATGCCCAACTATTTCAGAAATTTGCTGCTCTCAAAGTAAATCTCACCATTTGCATTTCCCATAATGAACAGAGGTTTCAATTCGTCAGAGCAATCTTGGGTATGGTGATGGTTGAAATGAAGTGGTAGGAGATTGAGCAGCAGTAGGGCCTCAGACTAGATAGTCATACAATATGGGTGGATCACAACTAGTTTCATTCATAAAGCTTTCCTGAAAACGTTTAACAGAAGTCAAAGCTCTATACCCAATGTTACCACCTATCAAAGCTATCAATGCTTTTCCAGTGGTTTTTAATATCATGGTGTCTTGGCATCCATCAACCATGGGATTGAGTTCAAGAGCTGTGAGGTAATGTTACAGCTATATACGACCTTGGTCAGATCCCATTTGGAGTACTGTGTTCAGTTCTGGTCACCTCACTACAGGAAGGATACCGATACTATAGAAAGACTGCAAAGGAGATGTTCAAGGATGTTGCTGGATTGGAGAGTGTGCCTTATGAGAATAAGTTGAGTGAACTTGGCCTTTTCTCTCCTTGGAGTGACAGAGACCTGATAGAGGTGTATAAAATGATGAGAGGCATTGATTGTGTGGGCTTCTTCCCAGGGCTGAAATGGCTAACATGAGGGGGCATAGTTTTAAGGTGCTTGGAAGTAGATACAGAGGGGGTGTCAGGGGTAAGTTTTTACACATAGAGAGTAGTGGATGTGAGGAACGCTCTGCCGACGACAGTGGCGGAGGTGGATAAAATACAGTCTTTTAAGAGACTCAGATCGGTACATTGTGCTTAGAACAATAGTGGGCTATGTGGTGGGGTAATTCTAGGCACTGTCTAGAGTAGGTTACATGGTTGGCACAGCATTATGGGCCGAAGGGCCTGTAATGTGCTGTAGATTTCCATGTTCTATGAACATTCACAGATTAAAAAAATGAAATTGACATCATTTAATAATATCTCAAAATGTAAATGTAGAACAAATGAAACATTAAAATCAATGCAATTAATCAAAAAAACTATTTACTCTTACCTTTCTTATCAGTACTCAAGTAAATCAGCTACCATTCCTGTGCCAGGTCTAATGTGATGTGGGATCTAGCAGAGGTTTCCTCAGAACAAAAGCTATTCCCCTCTTTAGGTTCCATGCAGATTTATGACAGAATACATGGGGGGGGGGGTTGGGTAGCATGATTTGTGTTGTGGACATGCCAGCGAAATTCAAGCAACTGAAATTCTGTGTAATAGTCCCTGAACTTTGGGTGTCTTATCACTGGCAGTAGCACCATGCATTATGAGGTTTTGGAAAAACAAAGCCTAATTTTTTTATTTGCTTGGCAAAAAATAGTGGCATCATAGTGAATGATAAGATAGCAATTGAACTTCAAAGAAATGCTTTATATGTCTGCTTTAGGAATAGTTAGTTCAGTTCACTTAATAGTCAAGCATAACACACCTACCTTGTGGTAAAAGATAGTTTCTAGGAGGTTAACAATAGTTGCTTCATGATGGATCTATGCATGAAAGAGAAAACAGTGAACTAAACTTATCCAAATCAAAGCTAATGTGAATATTCTGAAGATAAAGAACACTACATATGTCACACCTTTGTCTTTAAATGACATGTTTAAAAAGTTTACACATTGCAGTAAATATATGGGGAGCGTTATGTGCTGGACTATAAAGGTCCACCATGCCCAGGTGCAATATTGACTTTTACTGGCTGTGAAAATCCATATTGATTCAAATGAATGTAAAAATTAATCTATTTTAAATAAGCAAATCACCCTATTGTATCAGCAATGGATAGATATATTGGAGTGGGATTTTATAACCATTACAGGGACAAGACTAGCAGTTTATTAAGTTCCTGGGTACAGCTGCAATGGGTGAGATTGAGGTGGAGGAAAGAGAGAAGGGAAAGTTGCATTTTTGATTAAGGAGGCCATCAAAGCAGTCGTCCAAGTTAAACTTACTGAGGGATCATCCAATGAGGTTATATGGGTGTAGATGGCAATTAAGAAGTGGATAATCACCTTGTTTGGGTTTGTACTATAGATCTCCAAAGAGTCAATATGAATTAGAGAAATAAGTATGTAAGGAGATTGCAGAGTTGCAAGAATAATAGTTGTCATGGTAGGGGATTTTAACTTTCTGAAAATAGACTGGGCAGGAATGTGTTAAGTACATTCAGGAAAGTTTGCTCAGGCAATATATGCTGGGACATCTTGGCTCTACTTGGAACAGAGCAAAAATTAACCTACTTTTGGGAAATAGAGCAGGGCAATTGACCGAGATGCCAGTGGGAAAACATTTTGTGACTTAGTGGTTCAATTAGATTTAAAATGGAAGAGGATAGAACTGGTGCACAAGATAAATTTCCATTTTGAGACAATTTTGATGGTATTAGACAGGAAATTGCAAAAGTTGATTGGAGTAGGTTGTTAGCGGGCAAAAAAAAAACATCCAGCAAGTGTGAGATTTTAAAAAGTGAGGTACTCGAGAGTTCAAGGTCTGCATGTTTCTGTTAGAATGAAGGCTGGTGGAATAGAGAACGCTGGATGACAAGGGATGGTGATGCTCTGGTTAGGGAAAAGAGGCATGGGTCAGGTAGAGTATCTGGGATCAAGTAAATACCTGGAAGAGTATAGGGGATACATGAGTACACAAAAACACGAAACCAGGAGGGTAAAAAGAGGGCATGAGATAGCTTTGGCAGTGAAGATTAAGGAGAATACAGAGAGATCTTATAAATATATTAAGGAAAAAAGAATAACTCAGGTGAGAATAGGGCCCCTCAGAGACCAAAGGGAATATCTATATTTGGAGCTGCAAACTTTTGATACGCTGAACTTCAGAACATTGAAGTATTTGTACTGATACATGGATGTGAAAGTGTTAGAGGGACATGGGTCTAATGGGACTAGCTTAAATGGGTATCTTGGTCAGCATGGACAAATTGGGCTGTTTCTGTACTATTTCAAAGGCGCATCAGGAAGGTGCAAGACAAAAATCAGTAAATGCAACAGATAAACCCAAACAGACTACATGACAATTACACCACAGTGCAGAAAGCCAAATTTGCATTTGTGTATTTGTGGGAAAAAGTTCAGAGTGTGCTAGACGTTGTATTATTCAACCCAAAAGTACATTTTATGCAGCAGGTATGCAATGTGGAAAACATGCCCCAGCATTGTTATACAGCACAGCTATAATGGTCACAATACGTTGACAGGGAACTGGCGGATCTGCCAGCCAGTTGTGTGGGCACAGTGGTAGACCAAAGTTTAGATAGAGCATTCTGCAACTCACTTAGCTGTGTTATCACGCGAGCCAAAACTGGCATACATGTTCATTTGATCTTTACTTAAAAGTTTAGGCAAACCTTGTGCTTTCTTTATATTTCATCAGTAGTCTAATTAAGTTTGTCATGAATTAACAGCAGTTTCCTGTGTTCAAAATAAATTTATCATTTAAAAAAAATAAATTTACTGTTTTTACTCCAACTGTTTGCAAGTGTCTGATTTAAAGCCTTTTCAGATTCCAAACATCGGCCGTTAAAGCCACCAATTTAAAGTGATGCAGGCAAGATTCCTTCCACTGATTATGTCCAGAAAATGTCTAACAGATAATCTTACTCACCACAATATATATGGGAAATGTGCTCTTTGGATTGAAATCCTGGAGCTGACACAACACAGGAAACACCTTCTGCTTCCAAACTTCCACAGCAATGAGTTCATGAATCAATGTGGGGACCTGAAATGTAATCAAGTTTTAAATGACAGCGATAAGGTCCCCCAGGGACATTTAATACAGTAATATAGTGAATGTAATAGGCAGCAATTCAAATTCAAATAATAACAAATTAACAATCTGGAATTTTCATCTGTGACCAGTAAAAACAAGGCTGATCTGTTCACTAATACTGATTAGTTACTGCCTGGCATGAATTTACAAATAATTCACTGCAGATGATATTTTAAGTAATTTTAACAGCTGAAGCAACTGATATTCTCGTTGGCAGCAAGGATTCACACAGATTATGGGTTCAGCAGAATTTTGGAAAGGGGCAGAACTGGTAGAATTCTAAAGTATTTATGGAATTTATATATAACCACATGCCAGTAAATAGTAGGAATTATTAATCCTTTACAGTTTTCTGTTTTTATTTCAGATTTCAAACATCTGTAATATCTGCGTCTGTAATTCAGTGTAATATTTTCAACATTTAGTTGAAATGAAAAATATCAAACATCTGAAAATATCTAACAGCTTTATTTGCACTTAATAGAGAAAAAAACTAATGTATCAAGTCGATTACTTTTCAATAAATTTGGGAAAAGTTAGAGTAGTAACGGGTTTTTAAGTAGGAACTGGGAGAGGGGAAAGAAAGAACGGAGCTGAAGATTTGTAAAGTGCTGCAAGGAAGGAAAGAATGATTAAAAAAAGGTATGTAAATAATCAAAATGATGATGAGAATAGTAAATTATTGTTCTCTCTGTGTGTCTGGTTGAAAATTTCTAGCAACTAGCAGAGACCCAAGAGTAGTGAAGTTATTGGAGGAATCAGTTGAACTCTAGACCACATTAGGTGGGGATGGTTTAAAAAAAATAGCCTGGTTAGTGTTAGAATTGGGGAGGGTCAGTAGAAGGAGAGGATTTGCAGATGTTATTTTAAGAGAGTTTTATAAGAAGCTCGGAGCAAAAAGATGATGATCAGTTGAGCAGGTGATAGTTGGTTCATGGTTGGTTATATTGAAAACTGACTGATGGTGCAGAAGTAAAATTAAGCAGACAAGCCGGGAATCAGGAGGATAAGGAATAGGGGTTATAAGACTTATCTGTTTCTGGAGGACAATCAAAGACCCTGAGGCATCAGAAGTAAGAGTGGGTAATAGGGATAAAGGTACTTTGCAGTGAGTGGGTTGGGGGAGTGGTAGTGTGGAGAGAAATGGCTTTTAACTAATGCTAAACCAAGCTTCAACACTCTGGTTAAGTACTGAATCACTTGACCTCACCTGGAAAGAACAAAATGCACAAAGAAAAGCTTGTCTTCTAGACAGCCAGCCTCTGTCAACTGACAAATTTTCAGAAGTGCCTATCAGCAAATTATGCACTGATTAGAAGTTAACAAAGTAGTTGTGCTACATGACAAAACTTCTTGAGCAAGAACTTTTCCATCTCTCCAATTCAACCATACATGACTTAACATGTCCAAGCTACTGGCACGCTGTCTTTCCACGCTGATTAGAAAATCAAGAGGTAACACTTAACTGTTTAGAAGGTTTTTTAAGAATAGATAGCCAATTTTAACATTCCTTTTGTAAGAAATAAAGTACCTTGAAAAACTGCAAAATCCATTTTTTTCCTAAAAAGTTCTTGATTGCTCATACAAGTGTTGATGGAACTAATCTACTTCACAACTTTCCCACCACTGAAATTAAAAATTAAAACATCATCTACATAGAATAGATTTCAAAACTGAATTTCCTTACTTCTTTATGTTCTTAGGTTTTGAGTCACAAAGTATTTCCTGACTTAACCTATCTTCTCAACCTCTGAAATATCCTACATGGCTTGGTTTTGTTTCATGTGGTTTAATAGGTCATGACTTTTACATACCAATTTTATTTACAAATGGTGAGAAACAACATTTGAATAACTTCTCCAAAAAGGAAGTGTAGTTATCATATGATGTAGTGACCTTACGGTTTCAAAAGTAAAATGCACAAGGAATTTTCCCTGATAGGAATAAAGAATCCAAATGATCCCTGCAGTGTAACTGGATAAGTAGTTCAAAGTCAAAGGCAGGGTAATCTTACTATCAAAATAAGTACTTGTTACTATATACTACCTTGAGATTATTTTCCTGTAAATGCTTACAATAAAATGAACTTATGAAAAACTATTCCTAAGTAAAGACTGACAAACAACCAATGTGCAAAATAAGCCAAATTGTGCACATAAAAACATAAATAATACTGAGAAAATGTGTTGTAGAGTCATTGGAAGTGAGTGTGCAGGTTGTGCAGTCAAAGGTTCAAATGGACAAAAGCTCATTTATTGTCAAAGCATGTACCTATATACAACTCTGAAATTTGTCTTCTCCAGACAGCCATGAAACAAAGACCATGAAAGTCATCTAGCGAGAAACATCAAAATCCACCCCCACACAAAAAATAATGACATCCTGATCATCAACCCCCAACACCCCTCCCCCCACACACACAAAATGGAACAGGAAAATCAAACCCCCAAAAAGCAACCCCTCCCCCACACAAAAAGCTAACAAAACATCAAAACATCAACCCCCAAACATCCTTCCCTCACACAACAAAACAAAAAAGGAACAGGCGATAAAAAAACACATAATATAAAAACCATAAGTCTGAAAAAGTCCACAGTCCATAAACACAATTGTGCAATCCATAAATGTAGAATCACGATACCATCTTTCGATATCACTGACATTCATTGAAAGAGAGGGACACTACAGAAGGCAGAGAGGCCTACCCGCCTGTCACAGTGAGCCACACAGTGATAGGTTGCTCACAGACTCCTTCTTGGTAGCGATCAAAAGGAAAGCCATCAGTTCAGTGTTGTGGTGAGTGAAGTTATCCATGCTGGTTCAAGAGCCTGATGGTTGTAGGGTAATAAGTGTTCCTGAACCTAGTGGTGTGGGCTCGAAGATTCCTGTACCTCCTGCCTGATTGTAGTAGTAAGAAGAAATCATGGTGGAAAGTGCCTCAGCAGTATTAAAGAGAGAAAAAAAGACTGATATTGTATATCTAGAATGCTGAAAAGACAGAACATACATGCATTATAATCTACAACAAAAAGGGGCAGGTTAATGATTCAAGTACACTTCTGTTGTCAGAGTCTGACAAATGGTCTATATCTAAAACCTTAGCTCTTTAGAAGACATGCACACCTTGCCAAGAGAGTGAATGTTTTCCTTGACAAATTCATCTTGCTCAGCAGTGACATTGATGATGGCTTGCATATTCAGCTTCTCAATATACTCATGTTGTCTGAACCACCTGTGAAATGAACAGAGGCAAAGAAAACTGAAGAGATGACATTGTGTGAGTCACAATGACACGTTGAGGGCACTTGGTATAAGTTCATGAAATTTGCATCAGACCAAGATCATTAGAGAATATTACAGATTTATAAGGTGTAAAAGTAATATCTTAAGTAGCTACTGTCGTTAAAAATGCTGAACACTTAACTATATGCCAAGATGAAAAGACCGGAATGCAAAATCAAAACCATGACCCAGCTCCATTTCTGAAGTACTGACTGGTCTTCTAATTCCCAGAGTGAGGAGGAATATAGAGGGCAAACAGTAGAAAAAAATTAGGCAAGCATGCAGGAATAAAGTAGCAATGGAAGGTGCAAAGTGGAAACTATTTCACCTCAACAGATCAGATAAGAGAAAATTCAGTGGAAGTGAGTATAATGTTTATACCAGCAGAAGTGGTGGATGTGGGGTTGTTTTTAACATTTAAAAGAAATGTGAATAAGTATGTGGATGGGAGGGTTACGGAGAGCTATGGTCCTGGTATGGACTGATGCAACTAGGCAGAATAATAGTTTGGTATGAAGTAGATGGGCCAAAGGGGCTGTTTCTCTGCTGTAGTGTTCTATGAATCTAATTATGAAGCATTAAAGCAATTTAGAGCGAAACAGATTGTACAGCAATCCCACTGCAATCCCAGTAAATGTATCGAAGCTGTGAGAAAGAAACAATGCTGACAAGGCAGTGAAAGAAACCAAAGTTAACCTTGCACACCTCCTGGTGTCCTCAGATCACACAGTCCAGAGTGTCCTTGATGTGGGAACAAACCCAGGAATTTTCATCCTTCACCTCAGCCTCTGTCTTTCATTTTGTCTACACCTAGTGCCGCATATATCACATCAATGATGCTACTCACTCTACCATCATCTCAGCTGAAAACCCTCACTCTCCCACATTGTCTTGCCATTGAACACCAATGGTTTTTACTCACTTGTGATCTTCCCAGTGTTCATCAAGGTTCTTCCTATTCAAGCACCCTGGCATCTCACTTTTGCTTATCTCTGATTCCTCCTTGAGATCACCTCACAGGCTCCCAAATATTCCCCCATCGACTGGGACTCCTTGGCAGGGCAATCATGGGAGCTCTTATTTCACTCTTCTTCTTCCCTTCTATATCTCCTCCCTTATACCCTGTTCTCCTCACCTTTTCCTTCCCCAATTGTCTTCTCATCCACCAGAGCAACAATTCTTTTTGTCACCCTCTCCTTCCCCAGGGTGAACTCAAGGTTCACTCCCTCCCCAAGACCAACCTCTCCATCCCCTTCTTCCCACCCCAAGAACAATTCCTCGACCTCATTCTTCCTGTCCCAGGATCAACTCTTCTGCCTCCTCCCTGGGTCAACTCCTCCACCACCTCTCTCCTACAATCTCCTTCTCACCCTCCACCCACCCTGGGGTCCATGTCTCTGCACCCATCATGGGGTTTCGTTCCTGCATCCACACACTCATTCCCTACCCTCCCCAACCGTCCTGACGAAGGGTCTCGCCCTGAAACGTCGACTGTACCTCTTCCTAGAGATGCTGCCTGGCCTGCTGCATTCACCAGCAACTTTGATGTGTGTTGCCCCTCTTCTCCCGTTGGTACTCCTTCCTCTAATCTCCGCCCTCCCGCGGATCCCAGTTAACCCCAACTCCCCGCTCACCGCGGGCATCCGATCTCTCTTAGCGGGAACTCCTGCAAGCTCTCGGCATAGCCGGCGGCTTCCACCGGCAGCAGCACCGCTTGGCCGGAACCCACCGTCTCAGCCGCCATAACACACCTCACGCCGCAGCGGCCAACGCCGTTCCTATGGCAACTCAAAACACCAACAAGCGCGGGATGAAGGGGCGGGGTAACGCTCGCAGTCAACGAATGAGAGAAAGCGGTGAGGGTGGAGGGGCGGGACTTTCCAGAGCCCCGCCTCACACGTGACGGTGGGTGGCTTTCGTACAGTTGGAGAGGGAATCCCAAACAGTGAAAGAGTGCGGTCAGATTGCGCTGGCAGAATTTTCTTAAATCATGATAACAAATATGTACTTGACTGTACTAATTCAACTTCCAATCTTTCCTGGCCCGAAATGTCGACAGTTCATTCCTCTCCATGGATGCGACCTCACCTGCTGAGTTCCTCCACCTCCAGCATTTTCTGTGCGTGTTACTCCAGATTTCAGCAACTGCAGAATCACTTGTGCTCCAAACTTTCAATTCCATTACGTTGCAAGTGCTCAGTCTCTGTGCTCCTGCACCAGCCCCCTCTTCGCCTCTGGCGCTGCCCCTCACACCCCGCCATGGTCCCAGCAGTGCGTTTTTATTTTACTCAGTTTCAATACTTCGTACATCTCTGCCTCCAGCTCTTGCCCAGACACTCCGTTCTATATCCCAAACACCCTTTACCTCAAATCCACTCCAAATCACCGGTCCCCTGCTTTAAACTTAAGCCCTCTGGTAATTGACGCGAAATTGGGCGAGAAGTTCCACTTCTTCTGTGTGCCGCACATAATTTTGTAATCTCTACTGGGTCTTCTCAGTTTCCAAGGTAAACAGACCCAACCTATCCCCTTCTCCTCATTAACACTGCATTGCATGGAGTATCCCAGCGAATTTGCTCTGTGCCTCCTCATGCAAAATTACCATCCTTCCTATAGTGTGGCATCTAGGACCATGCATAATTCTCCAGCCAGAGTCTTAAAAAGATGTTGTACCATCGCGCCCCTCCCGGGTTAATGAAAATAACTACTCTATCTATCAGCTTAACCATCGTTTCTACCTGTTCAACTACATTAAGGGATCCTTGGGTTGTCACTCTGTTCTACAATTACTTTTGTCTATCCTAGCTGTATTAGTGATCCTAAAATCCATTTTACAGAATTAAACTCCCCGCTTTCTCTGTCAATCTCACTAACTCAACAATACTGTCCTGCAACTGAAGACAATCCTGCCCACCATCCACTGCAACACCCATTTTTCTTTCATCTGCATACTTCTTACCTCTTACATTCACAGCAAAATAAACAAGTTGTTGGATGAATTCAGCGGGCGAAACAGCATTTGCAGAGACAAAGAGATGGTCGACGATTTGAATTGAGATACTACATCAGAAATGACTAGTCGACTTTCTCCGGCAGTTTTTATTTTGCCGCCGATTCCAGTGTCTGGAGTTTTTGTGTACTTTCACATCCAGTATATAACAAACATCTTAAACCGCGTTAAATTTTAATTGGTGCTGTGCTTTATGAACGATTGAATTTTATGAACGCATTTGGTGATTCATGTACAGGTGATATTGTGCAGCAGGGGGACATCTACCCATGCTCACCCGTGATTGGGTAAACTTGCTTCAAATTTTGTACTGAAAGCGTCACTGGTCACAAAGGTGAGTCGAGTCGGTAACAGAGCAGTGAGTGAAGCAATGTATCTGCGGCCTGACCGGGGGGGGGGGGGTCCAAATGAAGGTTGGGAGGGTTTTTTTTTGTACAAGAGAAGAGTTTGCATGTTCAAAATAGCTCTGTTTCTCCATATCTGAAAAGTTTGACGAATTAGTGTCATAGCAAAAAAGACAGACCGGGACTAAAATCAGCTCTGGCATTTAAAGCAAACCAGCCCAAACTGAAGTTGCTGACATATGAAGGTTTACAGCCTCACGAATAACACATACAAATCAAAGGGAATAAAAACAAACATAAACAAGCGGCGGGTAGAGTGTTTGTTATTTTGCCGTTTTATTTAGCTTGTTCATGAAGACAGGCTCACCAGCTTTTGACCTAAGCAGCCCCTCGGGCATTTGCTAGATGTCCAGGCTGGGCCTGCCCAGTAGGTAAAGGAAGAGAAATAAAAAGAGGGGAAGAAAGATTAGCTAATAATGTGGAGGAAAAGAAATGGAAAGGTGTAGTAAGAAAAAATGTGTTAACTTGAAACTTGACATTTTGAAAATTAAAATCTGATGAAATTAAACTCTCAGCATAACAACAAAAGATACTCAGTTACATCAGTGGAAAGAGAACTGGAGATAATTTTACAGGTTCCATCATGGCCAGGTATGTCCTACAGAGTTCTTGTTTCTCCATCACCCCGGGTCCCTTACAATAGACCACAAATGGGCTGATTCATACAGTTCGTAGCTTTCAAAACATAGAACCTGGTTCTTCAGCACTGGGGCTTGTGTGGCATTGGGACAAAGAGGTCCTGCTGATTTGCATGACAGCCATGGCTGTGGGGGCTCTATCGCTCCTGAATATTGCTAGTGAATCATGGAGTAATACTACAGACTCTTCGGCCAAACTTGTCAATGCTGCGCAAGATGCTAATCCAAGCTAGTTCTACTGCCTGTCTTTGGCTCATAGTCCTTCCTTTCCTATCCATATACCTATCGAAATGTTTCTGAAACACTGTAATTATACCTGCTTCTACCACCTCCTCCAGCAGCTTGTTCAGTATGCTCAACACTGTCTGCATGAAGAACTTGCCTCTCACTTCCCTTCAAGTCTTTCCCCCTCACCTTAATTCTCTGCCCTCTAATTTTTGGTTCTCTTTCTCTGGGGGAAAAAGAATGTGTGCATTCACCCTATCTACATCCCTTGTGATTTTACGCACCTCTGTAAGGTCTCCTCCATGCCAAGGAAAGAAGGTCTAACTTGCTGAACTCCTCCCTGTAAATAAGAATCAGAATCACCACTGCCTTATAATGATGTTAAGTTTGCTGTTTTGAGGCAGCGGTATGGTGCAAAGGTGTAAAGATCTATAAATTACAACAATAAATAGTAATAATGAGGAAGTTCATGGGTCCATTGACTGTTCAGAGGATAGAAAAGGAGGAGTTGTTCCTGAATCATTGAGTAGGGATCTCCAGGCTCCTGTACCTTCTGCCTGATCACAGTAACAAGAGGGCATGGCCTGGGCGATGAGGGTCCTTTATGATGGGAGCTGCCTTTGTGAGGATGCCCTCAATGATGGGTAGGGTTGTGCCTCCACACCATTGAGAACATCTCCATGCAGCACTGTTGCAGGAAAGCAGCATCCATCATCAAGGACCCTCCTCTCTCTCCTGCCATCGGGAAGAAGGCGCAGGGGCCTCAGGATCTACGCGACCAGGTTCAGAGACAATTATTACCCCTCAACCATCAGGCTCTTGAACTAAAGGGGATAACTTCACTCAACTTAACTCGCCCCAACACTGAACATTTCCCTCAACCTCTGGGCTCACCTTCAAGGACTCTTCATCTCATGTTCTCAATATTTATTGCATATTCATTTATTATTATTATTGTTATTATTATTATTATTATTATCTTCTTTCTTTTTGTATTTGCAGTTTGTTGCCTTTTGCACATTGGTTGTTTGTGCTGTTTGTTGTGTTCATTTATTAATTCTATTGTGTTTCTTGCATTTTCTGTGAATACCCACAAGAAAATAAATGCCAGGGTTGTATATAGTGACACATAGGTACTTTGATAATAAATTTACTTTGAACAACTATGCACCCACCATTAGCAAGACCAAGAAGTGATTGTGGATTTATGGAAGGGGAAGTCAGATTAACACACTCCAGTCCTCATTGAGGGGTCAGTGGTGGAAAAACTGAGCAGCTTCAAATTTCTGGGCGTTAACATCTCGGAGTATCAATATTGGGCCCAACATATTGAGACGATCATGAGAAAGGCATGCCAGCAGCTCTAATTCGATCAGAGTTTGCGAAGATTTAGATGGATGATGGAGAGCATTCTGACTGGCTGCATCACAGCTCGGTATGGAGACTCCAAAGTTCAAAAATAAATTTATTATTTGTTTCTTCAACACCACTCAACCAGATGATCTGTCTCACCGCTGTAAGCTTCCTCATATCCATCTGTGATTCTGCCAACAACAGTTCTTTCATTGGTGAATTTACAGATAACGTTTGAGCTGTGCGTAGCATCAGATGCTCCAGTCCTGGTCACATTTTCATAAATCATCTTTCCATTGTTTCCAGCTTGTGGTCAAATCCCATTCCACGCACTTCATCATATAATCAGCCTTCCATTTCGGCACTGCATTGAGCAAATGCTGGTCTGCTGCAGTAACAAGAATTACCTCTGTTACTAATGTTACCAAAGAAGAAAGTCCTAGGGACTAAGTAATCCCATATGTGGAGAATGCATTGGGACCTGGAAACAGAAAAATTCAGAATGCTCATACTGGTGGAATTTAGCTCATTATTATTTCAGGATTGAATGGCTTGACATATGAAGAGTGTCTGATGGCTCTAGGCCTGAATTCAGAAGAATGAGGGCTGACGTCATTGAAACCTATTGAGTGGTGAAAGGCCTTGATAGAGTGGATGTGGATAGAATGTTTCCTGTGGTAGGAGAGTCTAAGACCAGAGGACATGGCCTCAGAAAAAAGGGGCATCCCTTTAGAATGGAGGTAAGGAGAAATTTCTTTAAGGAGAGTGGTGAATCTGTGGAATTCTTTGCCACAGGCAGCTGTGGAGGTCAAGTATTGATGTATATTTAAGGCAGAACAATCAGAAGTGGTGAGAGTAAGCAGTTTCAAGTTCCTGGATGTCAAGATCTCTGAGGACCTAACCTGGTCCCAACATATCGATGCAGCTATTCAGAAGGCAAGACAGCGACTGTACTTCATTAGGAGTTTGAAGAGATTTGGTATGTGAACAAAAACACTCAAAAACTTCTATAGGTGTACCTTGGAGAGCATTCTGACAGGCTGCATCACCCTGGCGGAGTGAGCGGTGGGGGGGGGGGGCGCTACTGCACAGCACCAAAAGATGCTGCAGAGCGTCGTAAATTTCATCGGCTCCATCTTGTGTACTAGCCTACAAAGTACCCAGAACATCTTCAAGGAGCAGTGTCTCAGAAAGGCAGCATCCATTATTAAGGACCCCCAGCACCCAGGGCACACTCTTCTCAGATAGGAGGTACACATTCAGCGATTCAGGAACAGCTTCTTCCCCTCTGCCATCTGATTCCTAAATGGACATTGTACCCATGAACACTACCTCACTTTTTTAATATATATTATTTCTGTTTTTGCACAATTTTTTAATCTATTCAATATACATATACTGTAATTAACTAATTTATTTATTATTTCTTTTTCTTCTTCTATATTATGCATTGCATTGAACTGCTGCTGCTAAGTTAACAAATTTCACAATACAAGCCGGTAATAATAAACCTGATTCTGAGGTTGATAGATTCTTGATTGGTCAGGCATGAAGGGATATGGTGAGAATGAAGCCGATTGGGGCTGAGAGGAAAATTGGATGGGCAAAATGGCCTAATTCTGCTCCTATATCTTATTTCAACCACATCTGATTTGACAGCTCTATTTCTCTCATTGAACGGCTGCTGCTAAGTTAACTAATTTCACATCGCATGCTGGTGGTAATAAACCTGATTCTGATTCTGATATCTCTCTTTTTCCTTTTCAAGGTGCTTTTGAAGAGCCTGACCTGGAGTTACACTCTGACTTTGGTTCTTTGAGGGAATGGGACCCGCTCTCAGGGCCTCACGACCGGCCGCTTTTCGATATCCCAAGGACGCAGCCTGGAAGACTAGCGTGCCTTCAGGGTGCCGGATTTTCAGGGCTCTGGAGATGGGTTGATTCAAGGCTGGTGCCCCTGACTGAGGCGTCACAGGAGAACACAGAACAGGGAAAATGTTACAGCAGTGCTCAGGCAGGACAGATTAGAGGGCTTGTCTGCTGAGGCCATATGGGTGGCGCTGAGAAACAGAAAAGGTATGACCACATTAATGGGGTTGTATTACAGACCACCCTATAGTCAGCGAGAATTGGAGGAGCAAATCTGCAGAGAAATAGCAGACAACTGCAGGGAACATGAAGTTGTGCTAGTAGGGGATTTTAATTTTCCACATATTGATTGGGACTCCCATACTGTTAAAGGTCTAGATGGGTTAGAGTTTGTAAAGTGTGTTCAGGAAAGTTTTCTAAATTAATATATAGAGGTACCAACTAGAGAGGACGAACTATTAGATCTCCTATTAGGAAAGGAGTTAGGACAGGTGATGGAAGCGTGTGTAGGGGAACCCTTTGGTTCCAGTGATCATAACGCAATTAGTTTCAACTTGATCATGGATAAGAATAGATCTGGTCCTTGGGTTGAGGTTCTAAACTGGAAAAAGGCCAAATTTGAAGAAATGAGAAAGGATCTAAAAAGCGTGGATTGGGACAGGTTGTTCTCTGGCAAGGATGTGGTTGGTAAGTGGGAGGCCTTCAAAGGAGAAATTTTGAGAGTGCAGAGTTTGTATGTTCCTGTCAGGATTAAAGGCAAAGTGAATAGGAATAGGGAGCCTTGGTTCTCAAGGGATATTGCAACTCTGATAAAGAAGAAGAGAGAGACATATGACATGTATAAGAAACAGGGAGCAAATAAGGTGCTTGAGTATAAAAAGTGCAAAAAATACTTAAGAAAGAAATCAGGAGGGCTAAAAGAAGACATGAGGTTGCTTTGGCAGTCAAAGTGAAGGATAATCGGAAGAGCTTCTACAGGTATATTAAGAGCAAAAGGATTGTAAGGGATAAAATTGGTCCTCCTGAAAATCAGAGCGGTCGGCGATGTGTGGAACCAAAAGAAATGGGGGAGATCTTAAATAGGTTTTTTGCGCCTATATTTACTAAGGAAATTGGCATGGAGTCTATAAGGCAAACAAGTAGTGAAGTCATGGAATCTATACAGATGAAGAGGAGGAGGTGCTTGCTATCTTGAGGCAAATCAGAGTAGATAAATCCCCAGGACCTGACAAGATATTCCCTCGGACCTTGAAGGAGACTAGTGTTGAAATTGCAGGGGCCCTGGCAGATATATTTAAAATGTCGGTGTCTATGGTTGAGGTGCCGGAGGATTGGAGGAGAGCTCATGTTGTTCCGTTGTTTAAAAAAGGCTCTAAAAGTAATCCGGAAAATGATGGGCCGCTAAGTTTGATGTCGGTAGTGGGTAAATTATTGGAAGGAGTACTAAGAGATAGGAATTACAAGTATTTGGATAGACAAGGACTTATTAGGGAGAGTCAACATGGCTTTGTGCATGGTAGGTCATGTTTAACAAATCTATTAGAGTTTTTCGAGGAGGTTACCAGGAAAGTGGAAGGCAGTGGATGTTGTCTGCATGGACTTCAGTGAAGCCTTTGACAAGGTCCCGCATGGGAGGTTAGTTAGGAAGATTCAGTCATAGGTATACATGGAGAGGTAGTAAATTGGATTAGACATTGGCTCAATGGAAGAAGCCAGAGTGGTAGTAGAAGACTGCTTCTCAGAGTGGAGGCCTGTGACTAGTGGTGTGCCACAGGGATCAGTGCTGGGTCCATTGTTATTTGTCATCTATATCAATGATCTGGATGATGCGGTAAATTGGATCAGCAAATTTGCTGATGACACAAAGATTGGAGGTGTAGTGGACAGTGAGGAAGGTTTTCAAAGCTTGCAGAGGGATTTGGACCAGCTAGAAAAATGGGCTGAAAAATGGCAGATGGAGTTTAATACAGATAAGTGTGAGGTATTGCACTTTGGAAGGACAAACCAATATAGAACAAATAAGATAAATGGTAGGGCACTGAGGAGTGCAGTAGAACAGAGGGATCTGGGAATACAAACACAAAATTCCCTAAAAGTGGTGTCACAGGTAGATAGGGTCGTAAAGAGAGCTTTTAGTACATCGGCCTTAAAAAAATCAAAGTATTGAGTATAAGAGTTGGAATGTTATGGTGAGGTTGTATAAGGCATTGGTGAGGCTGAATCTGGAGTATTGTGTGCAGTATTGGTCACTAAATTACAGGAAGTATATTATTAAGGTTGAAAGAGTGCAGAGAAGGTTTACAAGGATGTTGCCAGGACTTGAGAAACTGAGTTACAGAGGAAGGTTGAATAGGTTAGGATTTATTCCCTGGAGCTTAGAAGAATGAGAGGAGATTTGATAGAAGTATATAAAATTATGATGGGTATAGAAAGAGTGAATGCAAGCAGGCTTTTTCCACTGAGGCTAGGGGAGAAAAAAAACCAGAGGACATGGGTTAAGGGTGAAGGGGGAAAAGTTTAAAGGGGACATTGGTGGGGAGGCTTCTTCACACAGAAAGTGGTGGGAGTGTGGAATGAGCTGCCAGATGAAGTGGTAAATGCGGGCTCACTTTTAACATTTAAGAAAAACTTGGACAGGTGTATGAAGGGATATGGTCCAGGTGCAGGTCAGGGGGACTAGGCAGAAAAATGGTTCAGCACAGCCAAGAAGGGCCAAAAGGCTTGTTTCTGTGCTGTAATGTTCTATGGTTCTATGGTTCTATCGGCAGCAGCAGACTAGCTGCTGGCCGTGTGTCCAGAGACCTGAGCTCTCTGGGCACAGAGCTCAGAGAAAGCGATGCAACAGACTATTAACACCATAAATCAGCGATTTGTTTGTTATGTCTCCCCTCTCGCTGTGAAATGGAGACATCTCTTTTTCCCTTATTAGGGAGAGAGGGAGCCTGTGGTATGTCGAATTACTGGGTGAACAGGTAGTTTTTGGGGTACTGCAAGTCTATATCTTTATTGATGCTTTGCTGGACATTTGAGTGCTTGGGTGGGGGGTGCCGATGCTGGTGGGGGGATGGTTGTTGTCTTGCTGCTGTTTGTGTGGGAGGGGGAGCTGGGGGGGGGGCTTTGGGGTTCTAACATTAAACTGTCATTCATACTTTGGGGCACTCCTCTGTTTTCGTGGATGTTTGTGAAGAAAAAGAATTTCAGAATGTATATTATATACATTTCACTGACATTAAATGTACCTATTGAACATTCTTTATTTCATTTTGTTGCATAATTTGTTATATTCTTTGGGATTTCCATTTCAGTGATTTATCCTAAAGGAAACAAATAACTTGCATTTATATGGTCCCACCTGATTCACAAAGCATTCGACGGCATATTGATCTTAAACTGTAGTCACTTCTGTAATGTAAGAAACTCAAGTAGCACAAACTGTCATGTTATAATGACCAAATAATTCTGCTAAAATATTTGAAAGGCAAATATTGGTTTGCACATTGGAGAATAAACCCATCTACTGACAATTAGATCAGATCTTTACCTGAAGGGCTGTTGGAAAAGTTGTTTTAAGAGCTCACCCGAAAGACAGCACCTTCAGCAGTATAGCACTCTATTCTCTTTAATTATAAGTTTGCATTTGATTTTGGAGAAGGATTTAAACCCACAAAATCAGACCTGTAAAATGTGCCAGATTAATTGAATGAGAAGTGCATTAGTTGGTTAGTGTGAAACAAATAGAAACAGGCGGGACAGAATTAATTTCACCAGTGTATGCAGTTACGTCCAAGAGAAAAGTTCTGCAGATGCTGAAAAATCCGAAATAAAACAGAGAATGATGTTATTACTCAGTTGGGCAGGCTGCATGTATGTAAACAGAAAATGTTAACATTTCACTACCTCACTTTTTTTAATAAATAGTATTTCTGTTTTTGCACATTTTTAAAAATCTATTCAATATACGTAATTGATTTACTTGTTTATTTATTATTATTATTATTATTTTCTTCTCTCTGCTAGATTATGTATTGCATTGAACTGCTGCTGATAAGTTAACAAATTTTACATCACATGCCAGTGATAATAAACCTGATTCTGATTCTGATTCTATGAACTTTCAACAAAAGTCAGTGCATATAAAGACACTCCATAAATTGACATCAGTGTTCCTTTTTAGAGGAAAATAATAATAAAAAACATACACAGTAAAGGATCATAATGAACAATAATTTTGTTTGTATACTATTGAGCAAATTATTTTGATTAATCTGCAAGAAGGCACTGGGGACCGAAATACAAATACATCAAAGCTATAAAATGAAAAAACATATGGAGGATGAAACAAATTTAAATCATATTATTTTCGCAATCTGCCACACTAAAGTTATCCCACAATGCCTAAGATTAGTGGAAAGTTTTGCAGTATTCTTCTCTCAAAAGCATTCCTGAAGTTAAATGTCTCATTCTGACCTGTAGATGGCAGTGAAGCTTTGTTCTTTGTGGGGCACTACATACTGACAGAAAACTTCCTGTCAAAATATAACTAACAGGTCCTTCTGGGCATCAAATTTAACAGAGCCTCTAGATTCTCACCCTGCTTGAAATGGTACAGATTGATAGGTAGAGTGATCATGTCGTCCTTTGCTTCACGAAGGGGGCAAGGGGCTTGGAGATGGTTTCCATCAAACTTGAAATTTAAGCAAGATCCTCCTTGCATTAACAGTCCAAGGCACCAGAGGGCGTTTCCTCCTGTATTGATTCATAAAGATCTATCAGCTTTTCCATGTGTTCTAGTAAGCTACTCTTCAATCTCTTCAACCCCATTCTTATTTTTTGCAAAGGTATTAGGTCCTTGAAGCTCGGGGAGTTTCCATTATGAAATCCTATACACATTGCGATATGTACATTATTTTAGTTTGGCAATATATCCAGTGCAATCTGAGCATAGTTAGTGCATTGATTAATGGTTCTCTGAATGACAACATTTGAATAGTCATTAATAGCAATTGATATAATCTGAGATCCAGAATGTTTGCAGAGAAAACAATCTGAAGCAATTTACTTGCAATTAAACCTCCTTTTATTGCAATGCATTAGCTCTCAAGTACAGTTTGTCTTCACTCTGCAGATAATGACGTGTGCAGCAGAACTGCAATTTTGTAGATGAAAGCAGCAAGAAAGAATATGAATTTATGTCTCTTTATGACCTAAGGATGTCTCAAAAGCACTTTATAATTAATTAAATCCTTTAAAAGTGTTGTCATGTAAAGTGTGGTAATGTAAACATTAACATCCCAGCTATACTACCAGACTGTCAATTCAGAGGCCTGGCTAATGATCCAGTTGAATAAATTCAAATCCGACTGGGGAAGCTGAAGAATTTAAATACAATGAATTAATAAATCTGAAGTAAAAATCTAATACTGATGATGTGGATAGCAACATCAATGGATTGTTGTCGGGAGTCCACCCAGTTCACTAATGTCATTTAGAGAAGGAAATTTTCTATCCTTAGAATGGTCTGGTCTTTGTACTGAAAGATCACAGCAACTGGTTGAGTGTAATATTGATGAATTTACTAGAGATACCAACATTGCACGAGAGAAGGAAGTAACATTTGTTAGACCTTAGGATATTTGAAGCACTTTTACAACCAATGAAGTATTTTTGAATACAGCCTTGATCAGCGTCGCAAATAGGGCATCTAAATTCATGCACAATATACAGTCAGTGACTACTTAATTCGGTACACCTGTACACCTTCTCGTTAATGCAAATATCTGATCAGCCAATCATGTGTCAGCAACTCAAAGCACACAGACATGGTCAAGAAGTTCCGTTGTTCAAACCAAATATCAGAATGCAGAAGAAATGTATTTTAAATTACTTTGATTGTTGGTGCCAGACGGGGTGGTTTGAGTATCTCAGAAACTGTTGATCTCTTGGTATTTTCAAGCACAACAGTCTCTAGAGTTTATGGAGAATGATGCAAAAAGCAAAGCAAAAACATCCAGTGAACGGCAGTTCTGTGGGCAAAAATGACTTGTTAATGAGAGAAGTCTGAAAGGAATGGCCAATCTGCAGATGCTGGAAATCCAAAGCCTCGCACACAAAATGCTGGAGGAACTCAGCAGGCCAGGCCTGGAAAAGAGTAAACAGTTGAGTTTTGGGCCAAGACCCTTCATCAGGACTACATCTCTGCCCAAAAAGTCAACTGCTTACTCTTTTCCATAGATACTGCCTGGCCTGCTGAGTTCCTCCAGCATTTTGAGTGCGTTGAGAGGAATGGCCACACTGATTCAAGCTGACAGCTGATTCAAATAATCACATGTTACAACAGTGGTGTGCTGAAGAATATCTGTGAATGCACAAAAGGTCAAACCTTGAAGTGGATGGACTACAGCAGCAGGAAACCACGAACATTCACTCTGTGGCCACTTTATTAATTCCTGTAAAAAATGTTAACAAATATACAACTCCTCTGATACTTTTCCAATATAACACTTTGGGAGCTTATGTCTACCAGAGAGAGCAAATAGTTCAGTTCTGAATTTGACATTCCATTTAATAAATAACATCTTCAACAATGCAGTATTCACTCTGGAATTCTTTGGAATGTTATCCTTGATGCTAAAGTGCCAGGAGTAGAATTTATACTCACATCCTGGTTGAGTTTTTTTCATATTGAATCATGTAGATAAATCTGCAAAAAACAAAAATAATTGAATAGCAGTGAAACAATGACTGGGCGAGCTGGTGTCCATTGAAGGCCAAATTCTGACCAACACAATGAAATCTACTTTCCTCACTTTAATTGAACAATCTTTATATTCGATCTGTGGTGGAAGCTGGACTTCCAAAGCAAAGCACTGCCTATCCTTTGCCTTGGATATGGCAAATGCCCCCAATATTGCATAAGGGCCTGAAACCTGCTTGCAGAATGGGATTCAAACTCTTAGCCTTTCGGCAGATGCGAGAGTTGCAAAAGAGTCAAAACTGCAAAAAAAAAAGAACTTTTAAAGGTTTGCAGGCAGAGCAACACACACACACACACACACACACACACACACACAATGTGAGCAGCACAGCAACCGGACCAAAGACTTTTTCATACATTGTTCTGTGAATTAGGACCATAACCACCCACTACTGTTTGTACAGACCATCCAGGTTCAACAGCAGTGAAAATAATTTCCACACAAAGAAAAGGTAATATCCATAATATGTTAAACCAAATCCCAACACAGTTCCCACATTCCAGACCCACCTGCTGACAAGGGCAATTTGATTTTTATCTATCTATAGCATTTATCCATTAATCTCTTTACCTCTTGACCCCCCCCCACCATCTAGGTCATGCTTTCATCTTGCTGCTGCCATCAGGAAGAAGGTCCAGAAACATCAGGACTCACACCACCAGGTTCAGGAACAGTTATTACCCCTCAACCATCAGGCTCTTGAACAAAAGGGGATAACATCACTCGCCCCATTACTGGACTGTTCCCACAGAACTGGACTAACTTTCAAGGATTCTTCATCTCATATTCTCAGTTTTTATTGCTCATTATTATTATTGTTTCTTTTTTCTTCCTCTTTCTTTTTGCAATTGCACAGTCCCTTGTTTTTTTTTGCATGTTGGTTATTGTCCATCCTGTTGGGTGTGGTCTATCATTGATTCTATTGCATTTCTTGTATTTACTGTGATTGCCTGCAAGAAGATGAATCTCAGCGTTTCATATGGTGACATACTGCACTGTGCAAAAGTCATAGGCACATATATAGAGCTAGGGTGCCTAAGAATTTTGCACAGTGCTGTAGTAATTTTATGCATTGCACTGTACTGCTGTCACAAAAAAAAACAAATTTCATGACATACGTGAGCGATGACAAACCTGATTCTGTCCTGGGATCTTTGTTGTAGACTGAGAGCGGGAAGGGGCAGGGAGAGGGGAATTATGATTGGGTAAAGGGGAAGGAAGACGGGAGGGAGTGGGAAGCGCCAGAGAGACATTCTGTAATGATCAATAAGCCAATTGTTTGGAATCAAATGACCTTGCCTGGTGTCTCAGGGCTGGGTGTGTCTGCACCCATGCAACCCCCTGTCTCTGGCACTCCTTCTCTGCCACCTGTCCCACACTCCACCTGCGGCATTCCGCCCTCACCATTCCCAACATCTTCTGCTCCCACCAGATTTGCAAACTCGCTCTCCACTCCACATTGACAAATACAGTACTGGCAAAAGTCTGAGGCACCCTGGTGCTCTCTCTCTCACTCACTCTCTCTCTCTCTCTCTCTATATATATATATATATGTATATGTGTGTGTGTGTGTGTGTGTGTGTATGTGTGTGTGTGTGCGCCTAATAGTTTTGCACAGTACAGTATATGTCTGTTAATAATAAAAATTTGCTTTGAATTTGTGAACTTTGAATACAGCACAGTAACAAGCTATTCTGGCCTAATGAGCCCATGTGATCAATTAAACTACTAGCCTGATTTTCATCTTCATTGATAGTATTGACTGAGTGATCTTTACATCATTATCTTGTTTTTTTATTGAAGGGAAATAAAACTGAAAAGGGAGCATTGAAAAAGTGGGCTGTGTCATTTAACTTTTGCACAAAATCAAGGTCTATCCTATTAATTGTAATGTGAGGTATAAGATGAAGCAGCAAACCCTTTTCACATGCCAAAACCTCAGCCTTACAAAAGCAATTTTCACCACATCCACCTTTGCACCAGGTTGGGATTACTTTATGGGATACTTTTACTGATTTTTAATTTGATTTTGTGTAAAGTAATTTAAAAATTGCATTCAGTCTCTGGAAAAGATATTGGGCATTCTGATAGCTGAGAATGTTCCACCATTTAGTCAGATCATCCACTTGACATGAAGACATAGAACTTCACTGAGCGCAGTATTAAGAAGCTCAGGCCACATTCTAAATCACAGAGAATCTCTCCATTGGCTGGACTTATACCCAGCAGAAAGCTAGGTGACTGCAGGTGTTGGAAATATTCATCTCAACCCAAAGGCATATCCTCTGAGGTTCCTCAGACTCCTGCACCAAGCCTAAACACCTTTGGCTGCTTCATTTCAAATCCATCTGAAGATCAAAGGCCAAAGTTCAAATTAAATACATTACTACCCTAAGATTCATTCTTGTGCAGGCAGTTAAAGGCAAATGAAAAAACAGAATTTATAGAAAACTAAACTTAACAAAGATGAACAAATAACCAAGTGCAAAAGAAGGTTAATTGTGTAAGTAAATAAGTAATGCATGAGTAGTAGAGTCCCCTTCAAATAATGAATTATTCTGAGCTTGCATGCTGATGCTGGAGATAACATTTGAATTATACAAAAATGCAGGATATTAGAACTTGTCCTGGTAGTTAGCAGCACTGCCTTTGCCAAACCCTAACCATCAATATCCAGAAACTTAAATAGATTACTGATTTCACTAAACCAGCCACGTAAATGCTGCAGCTACAGGAGCAGTCTAGGAAGTGAAAATGGTCCGGTAATTGACTCATCTCCTGACACATCACAGATTCTCTGCATCAGGAGTATGGTGGAATGCCCTCTTTTGTCTGAATGAGGATATCCATAACAATGGCTGTACAAGTTGCTTGGGTGGTAAAGAAGACATGTTTGCCTTTATTAGATGAGGCATTAAGTTCAAGAATCAGGACGTTATACTGCATCTTCACAAAGCTCTTGCTAGTCACACGCCTTGATGTGGAATATTGCATTCAATTCTGATGGAATTCTGATGGAATATGTCAAAACTTTGGAGCGGGTCAGAAGAGGTTTACTGGAATGCTGCCTGGATTAGAAGACATGTGCTATAAGGAGCAGATGGACAAGTTGCAGTTGTTTCTCTGGAGCAGCAGAGACTGAGGGGAGATCTGATAGAAATGTATAAAATTATGAGAAGTTTAAATAGACAGTCAGTATTATTTTCCCCCAGGGTTGAAAAGTCTAATACTAGAGGGAATCCAGTTACGGTGATAGAGAGAAAGTTCAATGAAGGTTTCAGGGTAATTTTTTTTGCATTCGTCTCCTGACAAATGTGGTGGATGCCTGGAATGTGCTGCCAATGGTAGTGGTAGAGGCAGATACCATAGAGGTGTTTAAGAGGCTGTTAGGTAGCAACATGAAAATGCAGAGAATGAAAAGGATATGGGCCTTTATATTTTATATTTAATTAGGCATCATTAGCTTAATTAGCTTGGCACAACAGTGTGTGCCAGTGCCAGTGGCTGATTCCTGTTCAGTACTGTTCTATATTCAATAATGTTTGAAAAGCTCATCGCCATTCAAAACACCTTATATTCCGTCTGGGTAGCCTCCAACCTGATGGCATGAACATCGACTTCTCTAACTTCCGCTAATGCCCCACCTCCCCCTCGTACCCCATCTGTTACTTATTTTTATACACACATTCTTTCTCTCACTCTCTTTTTCTCCCTCTGTCCCTCTGAATATACCCCTTGCCCATCCTCTGGGTCCAACCCCCCCCCGTCTTTCTTCCGGGACCACCTGTCCCATGATCCTCTCGTATCCCTTTTGCCAATCACCTGTCCAGCTCTTGGCTCCATCCCTCCCTCTCCTGTCTTCTCCTATCATTTTGGATCTCCCCCTCCCCCTCCAACTTTCAAATCCCTTACTCACTCTTCCTTTAGTTCGTCCTGACGAAGGGTCTCGGCCTGAAACGTCGACTGCACCTCTTCCTGGAGATGCTGCCTGGCCTGCTGCGTTCACCAGCAACTTTTATGTGTGTTACTTGAATTTCCAGCATCTGCAGAATTCCTGTTGTTCGCCATTCAAAAGAAAGGTGTCCACTTAAAGGTGTCCAAACAAGAGAAAATCTGCGGATGCTCAAAATCCCTTCATGTCTTGGCCCAAAATGGCCACTGTTTACTCTTTTCCGTAGATGCTGCCTGTCCTGCTGAGTTCCTCCAGCATTTTGTGTGTGTTGCTTTAGCCTGACCAGCACAATACGGTTCCAACATGAACTATCTTCAGGAATCACTGTGCCACTCCCCAAAGCTTATTCAAAAACACTTCAAAGTTTAAAGTAAATTTATTATCAAAGTACATACATGTCACTGTATACTACCGTGACAATCATTTTCTTGTGGGCATTCACAGTAGATACAAATAAACAGCAGAATCAATGAGAAGCTACACACAAAGAAAGACAGACACACAACCAATGTGCAAATTTTAAAAAGCAAACAATACTAGTAGTAGTAAATAAATAATATTGAAACAATTTTATGACATATTCTCATATAGCAACGGGTACAAGAAAATACCACCAAATGTAACACCTTCCTTTGCATCACCCTAACCCCTCCCCTCCCCCCCCAATCTCACCACCACCTCACACACCTCGACCTTGAAGCACGTCACCTCCTCAAATGTTACTAAACCTTGGAGCTTCCTGTCCGACTGCACTACAAATGTAGCTACATCCACTGCAAGCCAGGGACTCTGAATGGTGGTTTCCCATCCCTTCTCGAGGACAGTTCGACATAAGTGTAACCGCTGACCCTGCCAACTACCCCCATGCGCTTCTGTGCAATTCATTGGCCTCAGAGGGCTGTGGAGGCCACGTTGTTGGGTATATTTAAAGCGGAGGTTGTTAGGCTCTTGCTTAATAAGGGCGTCAAAGAAGGAGGCAGGATAGTTGGGTTGAGAGGAATGATAAATCAGTCATGATGGAATGGCGGAACAGACTCAATGGATTGAATTCTGTTAAGTCCTGCTGAAGGGTTCAGGCCCGAAACGTCGACTGTACTCTTTTCCTAGATGCTGCCTGGCCTGCTGAGTTCCTCCAGCACTTTGTGCGTGCTGCTCTGCCCTCATGTCTTATGCTTTATGGTCATCTCAACTTCCCCCAGCTGCCTTTGTCCCATAACTCTGGGTAACTATGTCGTATAAGAACCTCTAAAATTCTCTATTTTGAAAGCATTCGTCCACAATAGATATTGTTCTGCAAAGAAATCTTCCACTTTTTCTTCATTTAATTTCTAAATGGGCCAGTGCTGGTTCTAAATGTATGCCCCTGCTTTCCAATGAACTCCTCTCAAGAAACAGACCCTTTGAACACTTTATCTTATAATCACTTCTTGGATCAACTCAAAATCTCCTCTTCTCAGTGAGTGCGGGCCAAATATGTCCAATCTGCCCATTTTCCAGCATCTGCCCCCCCCCATTATCACTCCGTTTAAATCCCGATATCACTCCCTGTTGCCTTTTGCCGAAAACCGATACTCCGTGGTTCTGACGGTGAAGGCTCCCGTGGCATTGCCATTAAAACCAGTGAACGCTGTAAAGTGCTTCCGCGGAAGGAAACAATTAATTACTCTGGTATCCGCGCGTCCCGAGCCTCCCTCACAGACCCACGCGGCCGCTTGAACAGTGAGTCAAGTGCAGCCAGTCCAGAGGCGCATCAGCACTTACAGAGACACCCTCTCTGACACACCCAGGATACAGGCAGGGGTTATCTGGCTCCAACACTCAAAAGAGCGAGCAAACGAAATCCTGGATTTCATTGATGCCGACAGGACATCTTCCTAAACTGATTTATGTGCCGATCAAACACACGTGGAGCGCAAAGGGAGAGGCTGAAGTTTTCAGTCATATAGGACTCTGCGACTGAAAAAAAAAGGAATCGCAAGCTGGAAATAAAGCGGTGAAGGTCAGTAGACAGTCTTGGGATCGCATTGAAGGAGAGTCGAGGGTCTGTTCCGGGCTCCGCCTCTCCCACAACAGATAGACGCGTTGAAGCAGTCAGATCACTGGGCAAAAAGGCAGCCAGAAATCAAAGTGGGACCACAATAGCTAATGTCTCACACCTAACGTTACACCGAGAGAGAGAGACAGAGAGAGGGGGAGAGAGGAGAGAACGGCGCTGATGTACGCTTAGTGTGTGCCCGGCAAAAGGCGACGAAGCCGGTGACAGCCTCCAACTGTGCGCTTCTGACCCTTTTATCCAAAGAGGTTAATTGGGAGGAAAAGTCTTGAGATTTCTGTGGTTCGTCCATCCCTTGGGCTGGAAAAGGTCAATCAAACTGAAACCTGAGTGTCTTTTTTTAAATTTGCAGCTGCTTTTCCTTCTCTTCTCCTGTCAACCCCTGCACCCTGAGATTTCACCGGGACCGTTAGGTTTGGAAGGATTGCTGTTGTGGTTTACTGAAATAGACTTCGGAGAGACTGGAAACAAAGTGACAATGTCGCGGATCGGTTGGGTTCCCCGTTTATCCCCGGATCCCAGTGGACGTCGGCTCACCTTCGGTCTCCGCAGGCTCAGCGCGTTCATCCTTCAGGTTTCCCTTCTCTGTCTGCCCGGGGACAGGGCGGCGATCGCGTGGAGACCGCCGCAGGCCAGGCTCCGGCTCACCTTCTCAGGTACAGCTCAAATGTTCACGCTTGCTCCCTGACCGTGCTCTCCTCGTTCTCGTGGCTCGCCCGTGTCTCACTGTCTGTACCATCCAGTATCACTTTTTCTATCGTTTTCTTCTGCCTCAACCACCTCATCAATTATTTGGTTATTTCTGATTGTCTTTCAGTTTTTTCCCCTCTGATTCTTCCTCAACCTCCCGTCACTTCCACAAATTTGAATGTCTGATTGTCTCTTGTCTCTTGTGTCCATCACCATCTCTCACTCCGCTTTCTTTTTCAAAAATATCTATTGCTTTATTCCCCCCCACCGCACCCCCACTCCCCCTGGGTACCAGAGTATCGCTTCTCCACTTAAACTTGCAGATGTACATCTAGTCTCTTGGTCTTAATATGCGTTAAGACCACACCCTGTCTATTAATCAATTGTTGCTGAAATCTCACAGTCTCAGCAGGTTTTTCATAAAACCAATGCCTTACACATGTTTTATGAAATGTCAAATTGAATACAGTAATATCAATTGAAATCAGCCCCAGTGTTCTTTGTCTGAAAACTATTATTGGAACCATTAATTTTATTGGACAATTACCTTATAATTTGTGACACTTCTCTGGCAATGTGTTAGTTTGGGCGCAAATGGCGCGTTTAAATATTAACTAACTGTATAGCAGGAATTCCAACTCTTGTTAACCATTACCTATCCAAAAGTAAACACGAGAGATTCTGCAGATGCTGGAAATCCGGAGTAACTGGTACAAACTGGTGGAGGATTCAGCAGGAGAGGAACGCAGTTGAGGTTTCAAGCTGTGTCCCTTTTTCAGGGCTGGAAAGGACCGGGGAAGAGAGCAAAATGAGAAGGCGGGAGGGTGGAGGAGTGCAAGGTAGAAGGTGATAGGTGAAGCCATTTGGGTGGGGGTGCAGTAATATTCCTTTCCCTCCCCCCCCCCCACTTCTTATTCTGGCTTCTTTCCCCTTCCTTTCCAGTCCTGATGCAGGGTCTCAGCCTGAAACGTCGACTGTTTCCTGTAGATGCTGCCTGCCCGACTGAGTTCCTCCAGCATTTTGTATATGACCTACTACCCAATGGCTGTATGACAAGAATTTTGCAAGTAAGGAAAGATTTTGAGCTATCAGAAGCCCCCAGAATATGTCATATTGCTTTACAACTTTGGATTTGAACACAAGTTTCCATAAATCAGATGATAGGCTTACAATCTGTTGTAGATGTCATTTGAAGGATAAATGTTGATAAAGAACATGAGTTATTGCTGGTCAATCTTCATCAACGGATCTATGAGGTGACACCCTAACATTACAGTGTGACGGGTGTCCTGCAGCTATGAGTATTGTACTCTTGTGCTTTATGGTTGAAAACAGACAAGCCGGCTTTGAAAGCCACAATTGTACTGTGGGTCATTTTTCAACAGCTAGTAGATGTAATGCAAAATATTTATGTGATGAATGTATCTTTGGGTAAAATTCCAGCAACGATGCTTAAGGGTAGATTTATTGATGTCAGGCATTCACTGAGCAAAGAAAAGAGTGCAAAAAAAGAGCACTAAGATTTTAGTGATAACTCTTCAGTGGAGCTCACATACAGGACATCAAGTCTCCATCCAAATAAAGACCTCCTTCAAGGAGGAACTCCTCTTGAGCAGAGACTTTTGGGCAGGGGTTGTTTGCTGCTGAGTAGAGTTTTCTCATGGGAAAAAAGACAGGGTTTCATTGGTTAATCTACCCCTGTTTATGAAGCTGTTCAGGTAGATCCTAGAAGACATCTTTCAAGAGTTGGGGGTAGTGAAGGTGGTATTTGATTTGGTGGACCTTGCGTTCATCAAACTGTGAAGTTTTCCTTTATTCTTATTTGGATTTTCTCAAAAAGTTTAAAGTTTTTAAGAATTGAGGTTACTTGCATTCACCAGATCGGCTCTTGAAGGCCATATTAGTGCTCTCAGACAGATTTTCACAAAAATGGCAAACAGATGTTAATCCATGGCAGGTGTCTTGAGATCCCATAAATACATGAGACACCACCATTCTTTAAAGAAGGGAATCTATTATCCTTACCTTGGTTGGGTCTTTCTTAGATTCAGGGGACATAAATACAAAAGCTGAAGGCAGAGTGATGTGGAATTCCTGATTTATCTGGAAATATGCCAACTTCCCTATATTTCATTAACTTCTCATGAAGATTCATTATCATGGCTGTTCTGTCTGTAACTCTGGAATGCTAGCAAGGTGGTTGATTTTTAACTGCTTGTGAAATTACTTCGTAGGTAATTTGGTTGTATCCAACCACAATGGAAAGTGTATTGAAACTCAATGGGCCCCCAGGCATTGGCCATGATTTTGGATGGAGGTTGGATTATCAAGATTTGACATTCAGCGATGCTCTTCTGCACACCACTATTGTAACATGTGGTTATTTAAGTTACTGTTGCTTTCCTGTCAGCTTGAACTAGTTTGGCCATTCTCCTCCGACCTCTCTCATTAACAAGGCATTTTTGGCCACAGAGCTGCCACAGACTGGATTTTTTTTTTTGTTTTCACACCATTCTCTGTGAATTCTAGAGACTGTTGTGCACGAAAATCCCAGGAGATCAGCAGTTTCTAAAGTACTCAGATCACCCTATCTGGCAAAACAATCATTCCACGGTCAAAGTCACCTACATCACATCTCTTCTCCACTCTGATGTTTGGCGTGAACAAGAACTGAAGCTCTTGACCAGGTCTGCATGTTTTATGCATTGAGTTGCTGCCACATGATTAGCTGATTAGATATTTGCGTTAACAAACAGGTATACAAGTGTACCTAATAAAGTGGCCACTGAGTGTAAGTTGGGTGGTGAATGTTAACATTCACCATTGAGTGACTCTGAAACACTGTGACTGAATCCTGAGAGACCTACTTATAGGACTGGATATAGAATGCGTGGTGAATGAACTAGCATGGGACTAGCTTACTTGACTTAATCATTCCCATCCTAGGTACCATGAATGCACTATTAATAGAAGACTCCATCCCATATTTCTTACGGAACTGAAAGCCCCCATCGTAACAATGAGGATGCTTTCATTCTGGCACTATCACCATGCTAAATGGGATAGATTCAGAATAGATCTAACACTCAAAGCTCGTCACCCACGTGACAGTGACAGTCCATTGCCTTGAGCAGAAATTTCTTCCATGACAAATTATAAACACATCTCTCACTCTGCGGTATGAGACAGCACCTGATTACATATCTGCTCAACAGTGGAATCGGCAACTGATAGATAGAGTTAAGGGCCACAAGAGCAGCTGAAATTTTACATTAAAAAAAATCAAACCACTTATGGGAGGAGGGTGTCTAGAATATTTCTGCCCCCTGTGATGGAGCTCTCTGACGGGAGTGCATACTGCAAGGCTGAAGTGTTTGTAGCACTAATTCACCTTGGTCACCTCCTAATGGTCTTTTGAAGTGATGAACGGCTCAGTGTAATGGATGCAGCAAAGACCATGGGCCTCTACAATATTGTTAAGCAGAAGATACCAAAGGCTTGAGAGGATATACCACCAGGCTCAAAGACAGCTTCTCTCCGCTCTTTTCAGACTCGTATACACTAAACAATGGACTCCTGATCTCCCAATCTAACTTGTTGTGACTCTTGCATTTTACCTACCTGCACTGCACTTTCTCTGTAATCTAACACTATATTCTGCATTCTTTTATACTACTACAATGTACTTATGTGTGGAATCAGTTTGAATGGCAAACAAACAAAAGCTTTCCACCATACCTCGGTTCATAAAACAATTCGGTTCAACTCTTTCTGTAGCAAAATGTCATTAGTGGTATTTATTCATTAATCACCTTTTCACTGAAAATCCTTTTGGTGTTCATCAGAGTTATTTAGCTCCAGACCTCATCAGAGTTGTACAAACACAGGCAAAATATTGAATTTCATAAGAGATGTGCGAGTGACTGGCGATTGAATGAGGGTCAGAATCTGAATCAGAATCAGGTTTAATATCGCTGGCATATGTCATGAAATATGTTGTTTTTCTACAGCAGTACATCGCAGTATATTATAATGAAAACTGTAAATTATATATAATTAAACAAGGAGTGCAAAAGAAAACAAAAAAAAGTGATATAGTGTTCGTGGGTTCATTGACCAAACAGAAATCTGATGATGGAGGGGAGGAAACTGTTCCTAAAATGCTGAGTGTGTATCTTCAGGCTGCTGTGCCTTTTCCTTGATGGTAACAATGAGAAAAAAGCGTGTCCTGAGTGATGGGTGCCACCTTATTGGGACATCACCTTTTGAAGGAGTCCTGGATGCTGGGAAAGCCAGAGCCCATGTTGGAGCCGGCTGTGTTTTCAACCTTCTGCAGCTTTTCCCAATCCCGTGCAGTGGCCCTTCCATACCAGACGGTGTTGCAACCGGTTAGAATGCTCTCCATGGTACATCTCTATAAACTTGCATGAGTTTTTGCTGACATACCAAGTCTCCACAACTCCTAATGAAATATAGTTGCTGTCATATCTTTATAATCACAACAATATGTTTGTCCCGGGACCAGATCTCCAGAGATGTTGACACCCAGAAACTTGAAACTGCTCTCCCCTTCTACTGCTGAATCCTTGATGAGGACTGGAGCATTTTCCCTCAGCTTCCTCTTCCTGAAGTCCACGATCAGTTCCTTCGTCTTACCGATGTTGAGTGCCAGGTTGTTGTGACACCACTCAAACCAGCTGATCTTTCTCAATCCTGTCACCATCTGAAATTCTGCCAACGGTAGTTGTGTTATCAGCAAATTTATAGATGGCATTTGAACTGTGCCTAGCCACACAGTTGTGGGTGTAGAGAGAGTAGAACATTAAGCTAAGCACACATACTTGAGGTGCACCTGTGTTAATTGTCAGTGAGAAGATGTTACTTCCAATCTGCAATGACTGTGGTCTTCCGATGAGGGTGACGTTATACAGCAGTGGTACAATTGAATTTATTGAGAAGATTCTGGTTGGAGTTATTCCCTTGCACAAAGGAAGTGGTTGAGGTTGTCAGGTGTCATTCACCCCTGTCCCTTGAATCGTTGCAGGAGATCTTGAGGGCAGTGTCCTAACTTGCCCATCTTCAGCTGCTTCATCAATAACCTTCCTTCTGTTAGTAAGTCAGACATAGGAATAGTTAATGATAATTGTACAGTTTCTTTTTCAATTACTGAGATAATGAAGCAGTCTGTGTCTGCCCACAGCAAGATCAGGATACAGGACAATATTTAGGCATGGACACTGTGTGCCACACATAACACCTCTAGCAGGTGACAGTCCAGTGATGTTTTTTCGACAGTCTATTGTTGTTATTATCACCAAATCTGGGGATCAGAGTTGACCTGAAACTTAATTGAACTAACCAAACAATACTGTGTCTACAAGAATAGGTCGGTAGTGATGTTGCAATTATGTGCAAAGCCCCTCCAGTATTTGGATTGCTCAAGTTAACACTGTACCAAATATTTTCTACTTGTTCGATTGAATGCAGCTTCTTCAATACTCATGAAGTTCCGTCATCAAGGCAAAGTATATCCCCACTTAAACAGCAACTTATCCAATGTGTTAAGCATTCACTCCCCCCATGATAGGCATATCTTGGCTGCAGCATTCACCATCAAAAAGTACTCCGAGTTTCTCCGCTACCTCTTCCCAAATCTGTGGCCTGCACAATACTGAGAAACTAGGATAGCTGGCACATGGGAACATCATCCTCTCTGGAGTTTCGTTCAAGTCTCACACCACCCTGATTCGGGAATGTGTCATCAATCTTAACATAGAAGTTAAGCAGTAATGTAGGAGAACTTACATTATTTGTCCCACAGGGAAATTATTTAGTGACAAACCACCACTCCTGTACATGGAGACTGGAATAGGGATTACATACTGGCTCTGCTAGTAATGTTCTCTTCCTGAAAATCAATTTGATTAAAAATGTTCAAGGCAGTTTGTTTTCATTTGTCTCTATCACCTCACCAAACCTTCACCTATTTCCTTCACTCCACCTCTCTTCTGAAAGCACTGATTTTCACTGGATGAGTTTCTATGATAACTACCTACATCAGCATTTTTAAGTTGTGCAGTTATATAGTGAACATTTATTTGTTTATTCAACTTTGGGAGATGTTAAGTTGATCCTTACCTACCTACATCAGATTCCTTCACATATGCATTTCCAGCAGGGGCCACTGAATAACTAGTTACAAGTAGTTGTCTCTTTGCCTTCAGCTATGAAAATGCAATACTCCCAATCCCTCTGATTTTGTCCTCCATTTAAAAGTGATGCTCTTCCATTGTAATACTTCAGCTCACTCTGAGAATTGATGTCTTTGCCTTCCTGGGATAGAATCGGAGATCACATTGTCCTACATCCTCCCAATAGCAACTCAGTGGGTTTTAAGGGAGAAAACAATATTTTACTTTGACCAAGCGGTATGAACTGAACTCCTTTATGATATTATTTTGGAAGTACGTAATAGTGAAATACTATTTTTAAATGAGTTTCACTCATGATGGTGCAAGACTGAGATCATTAACTTTCCAGCAGGGTTGGCAGCAGCTTTAGATTTTTAAGAAAAAGGAGTTCATAGTGGGCAATGTGATAAAGATGGCCAGTACCAAATGTTTTAACTGGATGGATTCCTACTTGCCCTGGACCACAAAATTGAGGCGATCCATTTCTTCCGTATTAATTACCTGCAAATAGCCAGCAATAGGTCAGTGCACCATATAAGTATCCCAGAACTGACTGGGCAACATTATCCACATCTGTAACAAACCGTAATCTTTGAAATTTATTGCATCAGAGGTGCCATCTCAGCCCATCCTGGGGAAGTGTTCACTTGGTAATTGGTCTGTCATCAATCATGTTGATTCTTCTGTGGGCTTTGCGGTCTGATGACACACTGTTTGAGCAGGTAATTCTGGATGTACTGTTCCAGTGTCTTCTCGGGTACTCAACTCCTATGCAACTGAAAGTTCCTGTGTATCACATGGCATAGTGTGTTAGTATGCATCTGTTTCGTCTTTGAGATCATTGTCAATGTTCCTCTAAGGCTAATGGCATAAAAGCACTTTCCTTTCTTAAAATGGATTTTAAGTATTCTGATTTGAATTGGAGTTTAAATTTGACATCCAGCAACCCAGACACAGGTAATGAACTGCACCTTAAATTTAGAGAGATCAAAACAAATTGGCATTTACGGGGAATGCAAATAGAATTCAAGGTGCTGAAATTGGGATTAATTTACATTGGGAGAGGCAGTGGAATCTGTAAAAAGAGACTGGAATTTACAGGTTAAACTGGACACACAATATACTTTATATTTTATACTTTATTGTCGCCAAACAATTGATACTAGAACGTACAATCATCACAGCGATATTTGATTCTGTGCATCCCGCATAATATAATATATAATCAGGCAGAAGAATTAGAAGTGAAATTTAAGGCAGGCAGGTGCCATGTTCTATACAAGAAGAAAAAAGTAGTTTGCACATGTACAGAGTTAATCCTGGAATAATGCTAAAGGAGAAACTGAACCAGACTTAGGACTTTTAGGAAACTCAGTGCTTAACAGGTCCAGCCAATGCAATCTGCAAAACCAATAGGGATCAAATGAGAGAGCCAAAGAAATAAAGCATGTCAGCAGAGGTGAGTAGTTCTGGAAGAACAGAAATGAAAGAGACTTCCTGAGATGAGCCATAAACCTGGATCCAGCGTTTGTTCTCTAGGTTCCAAGGAAACTATACAGCATTGGAAGTAACTGTGGAAATTTTATAGTCATAGTATCATATAAAGGGATTGGCAATTATAAGCATGAAAAAAAAACAGAATTTGAGAAATACGTGGCAAAATATAAAAGAAGCTTCTAGGGGAAACAGGGGCAACAAAAGAAGCAGAAGGCATTAGGAGATTTTTCGGATCAGTTTGTGTGACAGTAGGCACGATCACTTATAAGTAGAGTTTCTGATATCCTTTACTTTGTTTAGTTTCTCTATTAACATTCGAAAATTAAAAAAAAATACAATTCTAGTACTCACAATTTAACCTGTAAATTAATAGTATTCAAAGTTCATCGTTTAAAGAAAGTTTGAAGTACATTTACTATCAAAGTACTATATACTATTATCTTGGAATTTATTTTCTTGAAGGCATTTTCAGGAAAAAAGAAATACAGTAAAATTTTATGAGAAAATCTACATAAACAAAAACTGACAACCAACCAATGTGCAAAAGAAGGCAAACTGCAAATAAAATAATACTGAGAACATGGGTTGTAAAAGAGTCCTTGAAAGTGAGTCTGCATGTCCACAGTAGTTGTGAATGAAGTTACCCATATTAGTTTAGGAGCCTGATGGTTGTAGCGTAATAACTGTTCCTGAACCTGGGTGGTGTGGGACCTGAGGCTTCTGTACCTTCTGCCTGATGGTAGAAGTAAGAAGAGAGCTTGGCCTGGATGATGGAGGTCTTTGATAATGGATGCTGCTTTCTTGGGGGAGCGCACCATGTAAATGCACTTTGTGGCGGAGCGGATGTTGCCTGTGATGGACAATTTACAATTTACAATTGCTGCTTTGTATGTGAGGTTGCCTGCTGGAGGTCACACCTGAATCTCTTGTACCTGTATGGATTGCCACCACTGATTTAGCTCTCAGCAGATTGTGAACCTCTTAGCTTATCCAGGGCTTCCGGTTGGGGACTGCTGAAAGTTTCTATGAGGGATTCACTCATCCACGTGCACCTTTATGAAGTCTATTCATTCTTTATAAAGAATATTCATTCACCACTCTATGTAGTCTTCTCCGTTTCTGGGCAGATGAGCTTCCGTACCAGGCTGTGATGCACCCTGTTAGGATACTCCCCATTTTGCATCTCGAGAATTTTTAGTGACATGCTGAATCTGCACAAGCTTCCAAGAAAGTAGAGAAGCTGTCGCGCCTTTTGTGGTGGCACTAACATGCTGGACCCAGGACAGATCCTCTGAATGAGGTTACCCGTATTAGTTTAGGAGCCTGATGGTTGTCATACACCAAGGAATATAAGGCTACTGATGCTCTCCACCCCTGATCCCATAATGAGGTCTGGCTCACGGACATCCAGCTTCTTCCTCCTGTGGTCAATAATCAGTTCTTTGGTTTTGCTGATGTTGAGTGGGAGATTGTTGTTCTCGCAACTAGATTTTTGATCTCTCTCCTGTAGCTGATTTGTCACTACATTTGATTTGGCCAAAAACAGTGGTGTCATCAGAAAACTTAAATGTGGCATTGGAACTGTACTTAGCCATGCAGACATTAGTATAAGCACATAAAGCAGAGGGCTAAACACACAGCCCTGTGAGAGCACCGATGGTGAGTGTGGAGGGGATGCTGTTGCCAATCCATACTAATTGAGGTCTGCCGGAGAGGAAACCAAGGATCCAGTTGCACAAGGAGATACTATGGCCCAGGTCCTGAAGCTCAGTGATGTTTCAAGGGGATAATGGTGTTGAATACTGAGCTGTTGTCAATAAAGATGTATGATTCCTCATTGTCCAGGTGTTCTAGGGCTGAATGAAGAGCCAAGGAAATGGAATCTGCTGTTGACCTGTTGTGACAGAAGGCAAATGGAAGCAGATCTAGATAACTCCTTCATGACCAACCTCTCAAAGCACTTCATCACCTACTGTAGGAAGACTACCACCTTCTTCTTAAGCATGTGTACGATTAAAGCCAGTTTGGAGCACGTGGGTACCTCAAACTGCCAAAGTAAGAGGTTGAAGACGTTCTTAAACACTTCAGCCAGTTGATTAGCACCGATCTTCAGTTCTTGGCCAGGAACCCTGGCTGGGCCAATGCCTTTTGTGGATTCATCCTCCTGGAGGATGCTCTCACGTTGGCCTCAGAGACTAAAATCACCGGGTCACCGGGGGTTGTGTGAGTTCGTGAACGTGCCGCTATGTTCAATCGGTAAAAGGTGAAAACTCTTTGGGAGCAAAACTCTGTTGCCATGTATGTTGCTGCGTTTTTTTTGTAGGAAGTGGTGGCATTTAAGCCCTACCACAGTTGTTGTGCACCTGTCTGTGATTCAGGTTGAGTCTGGAATTGCTGCTTTGTACATGAGGTTGCCTACTGGAGGTCACACCTGGGCCTCTTGTACTTGTCCGCATTTCCACCAGTGATTTAGCTCTCAGCAGATTGTGAACCTCTTAGTTTATCCAGGGCTTCTGGTTGGGGAATACTGAAAGATTCTGTGGGGACGCAGTCGTCCATGCGCACCTTTATAAAGTCAGTGATAACCATGTCATATTCATTCAGATCCTCTGATGAGTTTGTGAATGTGGCCCAGTCCACTGACTTGAAGCAATCCCGTGACCACCTCTTTATTGTCCTTACCTCTGGTGCCGTGCTCTTTAGTCTCTGCCCATATGCAGGTGGGACGAGGACAGCCAGTATTATGCTGCTGAAGCCCTTTTAAGGAGATACAGCTTTTCTCTGATTCTCCATCTAAGTTCAAATGTGAGGTAGAATCAAATCAAAGACTGTAAATCACAAAGTGTCACTTTGTTGATTTTTCAACTGTTTAGATTCTGTTGACCATTCTGATAAATTTTGCATTCATGTAATAGCTTTTGGTGGTATACGTGCATAAATCCACAAATCCCTCCACAGTTCCTAAATTCTCACAGTTAAGACAATATTTCATCTTCTTTTAAAACTTAAGATAGATGACCACAGCCTCCTCAAAATTAAGCTCCATCTACCCACCCACTTAATCTATGTCTCAGAATATTATTTGCTCAGCTACACGACCTATAGTGGCTTTAAACTTAACTTCTCCAATAAGATTGGATATAAAATGCACTACTTCTCAACCTATTGCCAGTACATAAGGTGAAAACCTGAGGCCCCAGTATAAGTTCCTGAACAATACTATTTGCCACATCTTATCACACACACAGTACATTCCATTTCTCAGTCTTTGTTAGGTGTCTTGGATCCTGATACTTTAGGGATCCAGATGTTCTTTGCAAGTCAAGAATGTGATTGCTTACGATCAGTTTATTAAGTGTTATAAAACTGAAAAGCAAGTAAGAAAGAGGAGCCAAGAGAACAAAAAAAAACACGATGAAGGACAGAGCAGTCCTGGCCATCTCCTACTCAGACTGGAGATAACAAAGTTCCAATGATAACAATTAACCTATAGAATAGCCAGATTCAAGTGGCCTGCCACCTATGACTGAAAACTAAGAAGCTTTGAGGAAAAACACAAAGCATCTGTACCATAATTACTGGAAAATTCTCTGAATAATTAATGCATGTATATAGATGATTATAACAATACAAGCAAGCATAGGAAAGTTAAATTACAAGAAAACTAACAATGCTACATGCCAATCCAACAAGTTCTTGTTTGTTGCATAGCAAAATTTCTGCTGACTGTCCTGCATCTGCACGAATGTATAAAGGTTTACCATAATAAAGTGATTTCTGAACTTTGTTAGAAACAGGGAATCTGAAATCACCCTTGGTGTGTGCATAGGCTCTTTGCTTCAGATTTGGGTAGTGAAGTATTCTCTGTCAAAGAGATTAACTGTTACTTTATTGTTGATTTAGACTGAGTTTAAAATTTAGGGCTTTAGTGACTGGGTGAGACGATTAACTTTGTGGAAGAAACTACTGGTAATTCCCTTTGCATGGTTGAATATATATCACTCACTGGCAGGCAAGGTCAGAGCTGAAGCTATCCTCAAAGATTAATATAAAATTTATCTTGTTTTGTGTTCAAGAAATACATTTTAACAGCAGTGCAATGATTCATGAAAAAAGTAATGTTTCATATTTATAAAGCACTATATCATATCTGCACCATCAGTTCCTTGGTGTGTAGTTATAGTTGCATATGGTAACTAACTTGCTCAAGCAGATTCCACGAAAAGTAAATAAATTGAATGATAAATTGCTCCGTGTTTTGATGCTATTGTTTGAAACAGACTTGATAAACTGCCTCATAGCTCCAGTGACCCTGCTTCAATCCTGACCTCTGGTGCTGTCCACGTGGAGTCTGCACGTTCTCCTTGTTGTTGCGTTGATTTCCTCTGGCTGCTCTGGTTTCCTTATAGACATGTGTGTTTTAGGGTCAAATGGGCCACTGTAAATTGTCAACAGTGTGTAGCTGATGGGGCTGCTGGGAGAATAAAGTGGGACTAGTGTTGAAATAGTGCAAACTGGTGCTTGAAGATCAGTGTGTACCCGTTGGGCCAAACAGCCTGTTTCCATGCTTTATGACTGCAGCACGTTTCATTCATATGAGTAGGTACTTGATTTAATGCCTCAGATGAAAAATAGTTCTACCCAACAACATAGCATTCTCTTGAAAAATCATCTTGGACTATACATGTTCCTAAGAAAGCGTGAATCCAGGCCCTTTGGTTTCAGAGGTTAGACTACAACCAGATGAACCTTTCTGACACAAAGAAAAACTTAAGCAAGCCTATTCATACACTTATATTCTACCACAAAGCCTAGGAGGTACATTACATTAAATATGTATAAATTATGTGACATAAATGGAATTTTAAATGTTTTTCCTACCTCAGCAAACGTTTTGTTCACCCTTTCATTATTTTCCATAAACATTGACCCATTATAAATCTGTTTATTCTGGATAATGTATCACAAGTACTGAAATTTTCAACAGTCATGCGGAATATATGGAATGTATTGTGGAATCTCTAGCTTTGCATACTCAAGGAATTTTGTTAAAAAGGAACTTTATTCATTTTTACCATTTTGTTATTCTTTTCTTCCCAGTTAAAAATCTGGCATTTTCCTACCCCTTACCTGAATCAGTGGCCTCTTACGAATAGGTCAGTGATGCTGGATAAAATGTCCCCTATTTTTGTTGAGAAAAATATTTTCTTCATACTTATTCTCTTTTTTCGACCCCTTTTGTCCTCATTTGCAGCTTCTTTCACCCACAACAAATTCACTTTCATTTTCTGGCATTTTTCCTCACCCTCTCCCCTTTCAGCATTTCCAGTCCATTTCCCTAGTTGACCAAATTTTTCTGGTGATCTAGGTCCTCCCTGTCATCACCTTTAATTGGTATCTGACTTGGTTCTTCTGTTTTACCACCCCCTGTATTTCTTCTCCATTTAATCTTTTTTTTACAATTTGTCTTCTTTTGTACATTGGATGTTTGTCGGTTTTTGTATGTATAGTTTTTCATAAATTCTATTGTTTTTAAAAAGACTCTTCCCCAGTCTTCAACACTATCTACACCACCAACATTCATATCATCTGCAAGATTACCAACCCACCCATCTGCAGTACTGTGCACATGTCTTCGCACACACATATATATATTACTAGGGGGCCTAAGACTTTTGCACAGTACTGTAGTAATTTTATGTATTACACAGTGCTGCTGCCACAAAAAAATTCATGTCATATGTAAGTGATGATAAACATGATTCTGATATGGGTCTCTATTGTGGACTGAGAGTAGGAAGCAAGCAGATGGGGAGAGGGGAGGGAGCACGAAGCACCAGAGAGACATTCTGTAATGATCAATAACCAATTGTTTGGAATCAGAATTAGGTTTATTATCACCGGCATGTGATGTGAAATTTGTTAACTTAGCAGCAGCCATTCAATACAATACATAATTTAGAAGAAAAATAATATAATAAATAAATAAATCAATTACAGTATACTTATATTGGATAGATTAAAAATCATGCAAAAAAACCAGAAATATACATTAAAAAGTTCAGGTAGTGTTCATGGGTTCAATGTCCATTTAGGAATCGGATGGCAGAGGGGAGGAAGCTGTTCCTGAATCGCCGAGTGTGTGCCTTCAGGCTTCAGTACCTCCTACCTGATGGTAACAGTGAGAAAAGGGCACGCCCTGGGTGCTGGAGGTCCTTAATAATGAACACTGCCTTTCTGAGACACCGCTTCCTGAAGATGTCCTGGGTAATACCCAAGATGGAGCCAGCAGAATTTACAACTCTCTGCAGCTTCTTTTGGTCCTGTGCAGTAGCCACCACCCCCCCCCCCACCCCATACCAGACAGTGATGCAGCCTGTCAGAATGCTCTCCATGGTACATCTATAGAAGTTTTTGAGTGTAGTTGTTGACATACCAAATCTCTTCAAACTCCTAATGAAGTATAGTCGCAGTTTTGCCTTCTTTATAACTGCATCAATATGTTGGGACCAGATTAGATCCTCAGAGATCTTGCCACCCAGGAACTTGAAGCTGCTCACTCTCTCCACTTTTGATCCCTGTATGAGGATTGCTATGTGTTCTTTCGTCTTACCCTTCCTGAAATCCACAATCAGCTCTTTTGTCTTACTGATGTTGAGTGTAAGGCCGTTGCTACGACACCACTCCACTAGTTGGCATATCTCGCTCCTGTTTGCCCTCAAATGACCTTGCCTGATGTCTCAGAGGTGGGTGTGTCTGCACCTATGCAACCCCCGCCCCGGCATGCCTTCTCGGCCATTTGTCCCAAGCCCTTCCTGCGGCGCTCCACCCTCGCCATTCCCAACATCCTTTGCTCTGGCGGATTCACAAACTCGCTCTCCACTCCACATTGACAAATACAGTACTGTGCAAAAGCCTAGCTCTATCTATGTGCTTAAGACTTTTGCACATTACTGTAGGTACTTTGATAATAAATTTATTTTGAGAATAAATTTACTTTGAATTTTGATCTTGCCTTACTTTCTGACATTTTATTGTTACCGCCTTCCCCATGTTATTTTTTTCACCTCCTCCCTCATTACACTCCCATTTAATCACTTCCTCTCCACAGTCTGATATTCTTCCTTCTCATTACCTCCCTTCCATTATAAAGTATTACCTTCATCTAACTGCATTTGCCATTTCTCGATGTTCATCCTAGTTTGCTAACTTCTTGCCTTTCTTTTCATTCAATCCTGTAATGGTATAACTGAGAATAGACGATTTGTGTGGAAAGACTGACAGTTATTGAATTAAAGCCAAATTGAAAATAATGTCCCAGTACTTTAGCAATTGTTTGGACAAGTAGCTAAATAGCTGTGGGGAAGCAGGTGTTTATGTGAATTAGTCATGTTACAAATGTTCTATAGTGCAAAAGCATTTGATAATTGAAACGTTTGTACCATGATAAGGTATCATTCACCTATCACGGCTTAAGGTAAATAAATCAATATTTACCCTGTACATTAGCGGTTGCCAACCAGTCGATCTTTGAGACTTTCCCAGTAGATCCCGGAAAAAATGAAAATTAAATAAATACACAAATACTGCTGTAATGTGAGCATTATAAAAATAAGTAATACTAATTAGTATTCTCAACTCTTCACTTCATCCCTCCCCCTCCCAGTTTTACCTATCACCTTGTGTTTCTCTCTCCCCTCCCCCACCTTTTATATCTGCTCCTCATCTTTTTTTTTCTCCAGTCCTGCTGAAGGGTCTCTGCCCAAAACATCGACTGTACCACAATTGGCAATCGCCTCTGATCTGCGCCGACATTTACGTGCTGGGCAGCACCTAATTAATTAGCATGTTTATTCCGGCTTTTTTCTTAAAGATGTGCTGGGTCCCTGCCGGCTACCCCTGCGTGCTTCGCAGCAATATATCGGGTCAGCGGCTGGGAGGGTGGGGGCCACTGCACCACCCAGCCTGCGGCGACTCAGTCTAACACACCATCATCAGTGTGCTCGGCGCTGTTTTCCCAATTCCGGCAAGTGATACTACACTGTACATACATTATTTCTACTTTATATAGGCTGTGTATTTTTACGTGTTATTTGGTAGATTTAGCAGCTTCATAGTTTAAAGGTGACTGGAGAGCGCGTTTATGCCAACAGCGCTTGCGTGGGATTTTCTGCCGAGAGCGCTTGCGTGAGATTTTCGCTACGGAGATCTGTGCAGGCAATCGTTGTAGAGAAGTATTTCTACTTTATATAGGCTGTGTATTTATCATATCATTCCTGCTTTTACTATATGTTACTGTTATTTTAGGTCTTATTTGTTATTTGGCATGATTTGGTAGGTTATTTTTGGGTCTGCAAACGCTCACAAAATTTTCCCATATAAATAATTTCTTCTTCGCTATACGACATTTCGGCTTACGAACCGTTTCATAGGAACGCTTTACCTTCGGATGGCGGGGGAAACCTGTAATACATAAAGTTACCAGCATGGTGAGAAGATTGGCTGATTGACAGGAGGCAAAGTCGGAATAAAGGAGGGGGATTGTCAGGAGACAAAGTCGGAATAAAGGTGGTGGGGAGGGGGGAGGTGCTACTCTGGTTGCCTGCCAGTGTCAAGTGGAGTTCCGCTGGGATCAATATTGGGACTGCTTCTTTTCACATTTGTCAATGATGTGGATGGTGGAGTTGATGGCTTTGTGGGGCCAGGTTTGTAGATAATACAAAGATAGGTGGAGGGGCTGGTAGTGTTAAGGTAGCAGGCAGTCTGCAGGAGGACTTAGACTGATTATGAGAATGGGCAAAAAATTGGCAGATGGAATATAGTGTAAGGGATTGTATAGTCATGCACTTTGGTAAAAGGCATAAAGCTATAGATTATTTTCTATATGGGGAGAAAATTAAAAAATCAGAGGTGCAAAAGGACTTGGGAGTCCTTGTGCAGGACTCCCTAAAGGATAACTTGCAGGTTGAGCCGGTGGTAAGGAAGCCAAATGCAATGTTAATATTCATTTCGAGACAACTTGTATATAAGAGCAAGGATGTCATGCTGAGTCTTTATAAGGCATTGGTCAGACCACGCTTGGAGTATTGTGAGCATTGTTGTGCCCCTTTATCCAAGAAAAGATGCGTGGCATTGCAGGGGGTCCAGAGGAGGTTCACGAGAATGATTCCAGGAACGAAAGGGTTAACTCATGAGGAACATTTGATGGCTCTGGGCCTGTACTTGCTGAAGTTTAGAGGAATGAGGGGGATCTCATTGAAACCTATCAAATATTGAAAGGCCGACATAGAGTGGATGTGGAGAGGATGTTTCCTATCGTGGGTAAGCCTAGGTCCAGAGGACACAGCTTCAGAATCGAGGGACATCCATTTAGAATGGAGATGAGGAGAAATTTCTTTAGCCGGGGGCTGATGGATCTGTGGAATTCATTGCCATGGAGAGCTGTGGAGGCAAAGTAATTGAGTATATTTAAAGCAGTTTGATAGATGTTGGTTAGTCAGGGCATCAAAGGTCACAGAGAGATAGCAGGAGTATAGGGGTGAGAGTGATAATAAATCAGCCATGATGGAATGGCAGAGCAGACCCAATAGACTGAGTGGCCTAATTCTGCTCTTATGACTTATGGTCTTATGGTCTAACAGATATACATACCATGGCAGTGATGAGATTTGAACCCACATCACTGTGGAGATCTGAGTCTCAATCCATTCTTAGAACCATTTCCCTGCCATATCCTTGCAGTTCTTCATTCCTGTACTGTCCTAAAATCTACCAATCTGTGTTTTGAATTAATACAATAACTGAGATCCCACACGCCTCTGGGGTAGAAAATTCCAAAGATTTACTCGATTGCATTTGTCAGTACCAGTCAACAGGGCAATTAAGGAGAAATATGACAGTAAAGTTAAAACATTGGGAATGGAATGTTGAATGGGTGTTACTGAAGTTGTTTAAAGGGATTGTCTCATCAGGCAAGATAACTGTATAAACAGCCAACACCACTCAACAGCTCTTTTGCTTTTCAGAAAACTCGTTTTCAAATCCTGTCAGTAAGATTGGATCTGTCTCCTGTGTTTGTTTTCATTCTTGGTATGAGTTTTTTTTGTTTGAGTCACAGACCATTAGGGTGAATATATCAGCAGGCACTTGGCCAATGGGTGAGTTATTGTAAATAATTAAGCACTGATTTCATTATCTACTTTTGGGAGGCCAAAGATGGCTCTTAATATGACTCAAGAATATCTGCAAAGAAAAATAACTTTTAGGCCACCCAAGACAAAATACTGGAAGCACTTAGTAAGTCATGCAGCACCCGTGGAGAAACAGTTAACGGTTCAGGCTTGGGACCTTTCATTATAAAGAGAAGAGGAGAAAATAATTTAGTTGAGGTGACAAGAGAAGGTGGCAGGGTGGTGGTGGAGGGGGTAAAGGGGTGGAACAAAGGGAAAACCCTGGTAAATAAGACGAGATAAAGTTAATGTAACAGTTAAAATCAGCTGAGGTTTTCCCTGTATAATTTATTGCTAATGGTAAAGCCATATGACATGCCATTTTAATCCAAAGAGAAAGAAAATCCGAATCAAATGATGATGTCTGTAATGGCTGGTTCTGATATAGGTAAAAAGAATGAGTAAACTCAAATTGGTGAAAGCGACGATGGGTCCTGAGACAGGGAAGCCAAAGTAGGGAGTTGAATGGTGAACGAAAATGACAGACACTTGCAAACTCAGATGCCAATATGACTGAATCCCTGGGCTCCAATTTTGTATTGTTGGCCAAGCAGTCTGAATGACACGAGGGAAAGAATAGGGTGTGTGGATTAGTGCAGATGGGCTTACTTGTTGGCCACCATGGCATACAGTCCTTGCAGTAGGACTATATGACTGTGACCCGAAATGCCATCATATAATAGGCAAAAAGGTACCTCAGTCTTTTGAAGTCTATATTCAGTGGAGTTTAGAAATGGGAACCAAAACTATTTTACCAGGATTGGACAGGCTAGATACAGAGAGGGTGTATTTGATGCTTGGGGGGGTGGGGCGCATCTATAACCCCGGGTTTTAATCTCAGGATACAGAGTAAGCCAATTGAAACCAAATTGTGAGAAATTTCTGGGTTGATGCCAAAGGATTTTAGTGTCCACATAGCTGGGACTGCGTCAGGATGGTGTAGGTACTGGGCAGGCCTGCCTTGGTAGGTACCTCAGTGTCTGGAATTCTGTCACTTAGTGTTGAGGAGCTTTCTGATCCAGACTGTGTGGAAATGGTTCTTTCCGTTGGTACACTGTCCATGTTTCACAGGCGTAGAGCAGAGTGGGAAGTACTATGGCCCTGTACACCTTCAGCTCCGTCTGTAGACTTATGCCTCTTCTGTTCCGGATGTTGGTATAAAGTCTGCTGAAGGTTACGCTTGCTTTGGCGATCCTGGTGTTTGCTTCATCCTCAGTGATGATGTTCTGGGACAATTCAGAACACTGTTAAAATGCTCAGCCCACCAATGAAGAATTTGCTCTTTGTCTATTTTCAGTATGTTCCCATCAGCACTAAGAAATGGGCCACTAAGGATCCTGATGATGTAGGCCATAGACTTCTTTTAGTGCAGCATAGAAGTTCTTTAAATCATACCTATCTGCAATGCCTGGATCTCATCAGCTTTATTGCTCAGCCAGGAATCCTGCCTCTAGTGCGGTTTGTGTTGTATGATCCTTCGTATGTTATTGAAGGCATCCTTCTTTGTGGTGGACTTAGAGTCACTGGGGAAAGCATCTCTTGGGCTGGATATGGATATTCAGTTTAGAAATGATGAGACGGTGGTCCGTCCATCATTCAGCACCACACATAGATTTTCTCACTCTTGCCTTCGGTCAGTCTCTCTTCCTGAAGATGACGTAGTCAATTAGATGCCAGTGCTTGGAGCGGGGATGCATCCATGAAGTTCTGTTATGGGTGGGAAGGTGGAAGACGGTGTCTGGAGTAGTAGATGACCATTGCTGTTGCAGCCGCCAATGCTGTATTTCCCCATGACCATAGGCCAGGAGGTCTTGTCAAAGCCTACTCTTGCGCTAAAGTCACCAAGGATGATCAGCTTGTCTGCTCTGGGAACAATGGCGATAACTGAATGTGGATCTTTCATGGAACTTGTTCTTGATATCAATCTGGGTTGGTCGTGGTTGAGGTGGAAGTGTTGATGTTGGAGACATGCTTCCTACCATGCGACAGGGGGAGTGTCATGGTCAGGAGCTGGTCATTCATGTCCTTTGGAGCTCCAGCAAGTTTGCCAACAATCTGTCTTCACTACAATCCCAACCCCAGCCTCATATCGGTCTTGATTTCCTCTTCCAATCTGGGAGGGGGAGGGGGGGAGATCCAAAATGATAGGAGAAGACAGGAGGGGGAGAGATGGAGCCAAGAGCTGAACAGGTGATTGGCAAAAGGGATATGAGAGGATCATGGGACAGGAGGCCCAGGGAGAAGGAAAAGGGGGAGGGGGGGGAACCCAGAGGATGGGCAAGGGGTATAGTCAGATGGACAGAGGGAGAAAAAGGAGAGAGAGAAAAAGAATGTGTGTATATAAATAAATAACGGATGGGATACGAGGGGGAGGTGGGGCATTAGCAGAAGTCAATGTTCGTGCCATCAGATTGGAGGTTACCCAGATGGAATGTAAGGTGTTGTTCCTCCAACCTGAGTGTGGCTTCATCTTTACAGTAGAGGAGGCCGTGGATAGACATATCAGAATAGGAATGGGATGTGGAATTAAAATGTGTGGCCACTGGGAGACCCTGCTTTCTCTGGCGGACAGAGCGTAGGTGTTCAGCAAAACAATCTCCCAGTCTGCGTCGGGTCTCGCCAATATATAGAAGGCCACATCGGGAGCACCGGACGCAGGATATTACCCCAGCCGACTCACAGGTGAAGTGTCGCCTCACCTGGGAGGACTGTCTGGGGCCCTGAATGGTGGTGAGGGAGGAAGTGTAAGGGCATGTGTAGCACTTGTTCAGCTTACAAGGATAAGTGCCAGGTGGGAGATCAGTGGGGAGGGATTGGGGGGGGGGAACGAATGGACAAGGGAGTCGCGTAGGGAGCGATCCCTGCGGATAGCAGAGGTGGGGGGAGGGAAAGATGTGCTTAGTGGTGGGATCCCGTTATCAGGCCCTGTAGCTTTACATGGCTTGACCCCTGCTAGGGTCCTCCTCACATCAGCTGTGGCCAGACAGAGTGCCTGGTCCTCAGGGGGAGGAGCTTCAGAGCACTCTCTGCCTCTATTTATAAATTTCATTGATTGGTTGTCCATCATATCTGACAACAATAGTGAAACCTCTGTAGGAGTGTTTTTAAAATGGGAAAGTTGTTGCACTGAGACAGTTCCACATTCTCGGCCTCAGAAGTCGTAGTTCAGTGGTGCGAGTAGTCGCCACAACTGGGGCCTTCCTTGGTTACAGTGAATGACCTTCTGTGCCTTGTCATTCCCTTTGCTGTCCATGAAGTGTTAGAGAACCTATTCCCGGCCATTGGATCTCACTATTGAGCTCATCCAACGAATCTGCTGGAGCTAACATTGCATGCTACGACTGCATGTCCCTATCTTACCAGGTACGAGGCCAGTAATTGATAATGTTATGATTATTATTAGTAGTACTTATTTACTCTGAGTTGTGCACCCATTGTTTTTGTGTTCCTCTTTTTCAGAATAAGAGAATTTACTAGGTTGTGAAGGGATCACCATTAGTATACAGCTCTGAAATCTGAACTCATTTTGTGGTTTCAGTGTAAAACATGATGTCACATTGTTGTGTCTGGGATTTGTGAGCTCTCTTCGACTGAAGTACACCACAAGAGGACACTTGGACAAGTAAGAAAGAGAAAGATATTGGGATGGTAAACACAAGACGTTGTGCAGTTGCTGGAAATCCAGAGAAACACATATAAAATGCTAGAGGAACTTAGCAGGTCAGGCAAAATCTATAGAAAGGAATACTCAGGCAACGTTTCAGGCCAAGACCTTTCATCAGGCATCCGTCGATCCTGCCTGACCTGAGTTCCTCCAGCATTTTGTAGATATTGGAATGAATTGTGAATCTCAGGATCAGAATCACTATCACCATCATGAAATTTATTAACTGAGCGGCAGCAGTACATGATAAATAGAAAGAAACAACTACATAAGTATATCAATTACAGTAAATATATATGTATATTAAATAGTTAGATTTAAAATAGTGTAAAACAGAAATAATATATTAAAAAAGTGAGGTAGTGTTCACGGGTTCAATGCCCATTTAGGAATTGGATGGCAGAGGGGATGAAGCTGTTCCTGAATCACTGAGTGTTTGCCTTCAGGCTGCTGTACTTCCTACCTGATGGTAACAGTGAGAAAAGGGCATGCCCTGGGTGCTGGAGGTCCTTAATAATGAATGCTGCCTTTTTGACATACCACCCCTCGAAGATGTCCTGGGTACTTTATAGGTTAGTACCTAAGATGGAGCCAACTAACTTTACAACCCTCTGCAGCTTCCTTCGGTCCTGTGCAGTAGCCCCTCCCCCCATACCAGACAGTGATGCAGCCTGTCAGAATGCTCTCCACGGTACATCGATAGAAATTTTCGAGTGTTTTAGGTAGCAAACCAAATCTCTTCGAACTCCTTTTGCCTTCTTTATAGCTGCATCGATATGTTGGGACCAGGTTAGATCCTCAGAGATCTTGACACCCAGGAACTTGCAATTGCTCACTCTCTCCATTTCTGACCCCTTTATGAGGATTGGTTCACATTCCCTCGTCTGACCCTTCCTGAAGTCCACAGTCAGCTCTTTGTCACTTTATCCAACTTTAGAATTGTTAAAATAGGCTAACTGGTTTGAAAGCATTAAAAAGTGGATAATATATGGTCTGAAGAAAGAAAGGGGTTAATGGGTTGATTTTGTTTTTCTTATGTCACCTCCTTTACATCATCGTGCTGTAATTTAGGAGATAATAATTGCTGTTTTCAAAGCGAATTACACACTGCGTTCGGGGGCCAGTTATGATTTACAACATCTTTGCTCTGTAAGATCTCAATAAATTTATGCACCCATTTTTAAATTACAGAGTCATCCCAAATGCTTCATGCTTGCATGGTTGTGTTACACTTGTGCAGGCATTCAGGTCAGAGACTGCTGCAGGCACTGCAGAAGCCTACTAGAGCAGGTGAACTCAGATATACCCTCTGAGGTGAAATGTCCATTGTAGAATAAGTACTTGGTGAATGGATAAATTAAAGTGAAAAATGTCCCGGTCTGATATGTTGGCGCTTGGTATCTCAAGTCAGTAAGGTTTAAATAACCTCACAGCTTTGCGGCTCCAGTGACCTGGGTTTGAACCTAAGCTCCGGTCTGTGGGGAATTTCCATGTTGTCTCTGTGACCATTGGGTGCCTTGGTCTGCTCTCAGATCTCAAGAATGTGCTGGTTGATTGATCAAGTGATTATTGTGAATTGCCCCTGCTGCAGATGGGTGGTAGAAGAATGGGGGTGGGGAGGGGTGGGTGGGTGTGGTGAAAGCCATGTGAGAAGGAATAATTAGCGGGGAAGTTGATAGGGGAATGGGACTGATGGGATCGTTCTGCAAGCTAGCATAAACTGGATGGCCCAAACAGCCTTCTGTATCATAAGGAAAAACGAGAAATGATATATGACAGCCTCCCTACATTCCATAGATGCAACCAGGCACGTGCCAAATACCTCACATTCATCTGCTTTTGACGGTTTAACAGCCCCCTAGTCACTTCTGACAGAAGCCCTGAAAAGTTACCATTACCCAGGATATCAAGTGAGCTACGGTATTCTCAACCAAGTCACTCTCCTTGCCAGAATGAGACATAAGAAGTGATAGAAAAAGAGCCAGATATTATACGAAATGAGAATGCAGTACGAGGGGATGTTTTATTGCTTTGCTCAACATTTTAAAGGGGTTATGAGAGTAGAAATAGAGTTGTAGAACATAGAAACAGCAAACAAAGCAGAAAGGTGATAAGATTTTTAATACTGTGGGTTATTAAATGTTGAAGGGGTGGACACCTATTCTACAGTAAGTTCAAAAGGGAATTGGAAATACACGATGGAAAAATTAATTGCAGGAAGAGTGTGAGGAATGAGATTAATTAGTTAGCTCTTTCAAAGAACCAGCAGAATCACAATGGAGAAAGTGAACTCCTACATGCTGTGTGGCAATGGCATAGAATGTAAACTGGCTTGAATAAAGTAGGTGTGGTAAATCGATGGCATCAATTTATAAAATTACTTTACTTCACATTCAGTTCTGATTCAGTTTATTTATCACATGTATATGGAAACATGCAGTGAAGTGTACCATTTGTTTTACAACCAACACAGACAAGGATGTCCCGGGGCAGCCTGCCTGTGTCACCACACAATCTGACGCCAACATGACTCAGCAGAACAACACGGAACAGACGAAGCACAAAGCAATGAAAGCAAAACAAGCCCCATTCCTCCCTCCCACAAACCTACACAGTCCTTTAACCCCACAACAGGCCTCTCTCCCACAGACCTACACAGTTCTCTAAACCCACGACAGGCCTCCCTCCCACAAACCTACACAGTCCTTTAATCCCACAACAGGCTTCCCTCCCACAAACCTACACAGTCCCTAACCCCACAACAGGCTTCCCTCCCACAAACCTACACGGTCCCTAACCCCACAACAGGCTTCCCTCCCACAAACCTACACAGTCCCTAACCCCACAACAGGCCTCCCTCCCACAAACCTACACAGTTCTCTAACCACAGGACAGGCCGCCTCCTTCGGCTTCCAGCGGACTCGTGTATTCACAGATATCGGGCCTTCACCTTCCCCAGTGGATTTGCAGACTCGGAGCTCTGGCCATCTGGCCTTGACCGCTTGGCTTCCAATCAACGTTTGGGCTTCAGTCTTCATTGATGTGAGACTTTCAGTTGGATCCTCATCTTTCACTCATCCTTTATTGTCCTGGAGCAACTTGTGTGGCAAGTTATGTCAGGCCAGTTTTGGGCTCTAAAAGCCTGAAAATTACAGGAGAGCCAAATACAGTGAGGAGCTGTGATGATAAGAAGTAATGTATTAGTGTTCTAGGGCAATTGCAGTAATGATGATAGATTATCTGAATATTGTCCATGTTTCTTGTGTTTCAACCAACAATAAAATTGCAAGACCAATATCTGTTCATTCCCAGATGAAAGGAATGGCTTTTTGGCAGCAACTCTTCCATGAAGACCATCTCTGACAGGACTTCCCTGGACCGTAGAGGGGTGTACTTGGGTTCTGTGAGGTCAAAGCTGATAGCAGAGCTGGACTTCAGTTTGAGGAATCTCTCGTCTGTGGCACTCAGCTTCCATGGCTGACCATCGTGTTTCTGGTCCTCAACCTTGCCTGTTTCTTTGTGCTTCTTCAGAAGAGCTTCGACAACACATCTTTAAACAGGAGTTTTAAGATGTGTTGTTGAAATTTCTACTTGGGAGAGTCCTTGCTGATGCAGGATGATCATCTTGTGTCTTGTTGCTCTGCTCGCTCTTGCCATGGTTTTTGGAATTGATGATTTGAAGGTTAAACTATCACATCAACCACAGCTTCACCTGTTAGTTTGGTTGTCCTTCACTCAGTCTTATTCCTTCTACACCCATTTCTGTTTCAGTTAATCAGTTTAGCTCATTCAACTCATTACGTCATTGATCATTAGCAGCTGGTTGTTACCTTTGTTTAATCATTTACTGCACGATATACCTACAAATTAGTCAAGTTTTTATTTGAAAAGTGGCCTATTATTTAAGATGTTACTTTCTTTAATAGAATATAAACATTTCAGAATCAGAATCAGAATCAGCTTTATTATCACTGGCATGTGACGTGAAATTTGTTAACTTAGCAGCAGCAGTTCAATGCAACACATAATCAAGCAGAGAGAGAGGAAAAAATAATAAATAAAATAAAACATAAATAAACAAGTAAATTAATTACGTATATTGAATAGATTTTTTAAAATGTGCAAAAACAGAAATACTGTATATTTTAAAAAAGTGAGGTAGTGTCCAAAGATTCAATGTCCATTTAGGAATCGGATGGCAGAGGGGAAGAAGCTGTTCCTGAATCGCTGAGTGTGCGCCTTCAGGCTTCTGTATCTCCTACCTGATGGTAACAGTGAGAAAAGGGCATGTCCTGGGTGCTGGACGTCCTTAATGGATGCTGCCTTTCTGAGACACCACTCCCTAAAGATGTCCTGGGTACTTTGTAGGCTAGTACTCAAGATGGAGCCGACCAGATTTACAACCTTCTGCAGCTTCTTTCGGTCCTGTGCAGTAGCCCCTCCATACCAGACAGTGATGCAGCCTGTCAGAATGCTCTCCATGGTACAACTATAGAAGTTTCTGAGTGTATTTGTTGACATGCCAAATCTCTTCAGACTCCTTATAAAGTATAGCCACTGTCTTGCCTTCTTTATAACTGCATTGATGTGTTCGGACCAGGTTAGGTCCTCGGAAATCTTGACACCCAGGAACTTGAAGCTGCTCACTCTCTCCGCTTCTGTTCCCTCTATGAGGATTGGTATGTGCTCCTTTGTCTTACCCTTCCTGAAGTCCACAGTCAGCTCTTTTGTCTTACTGACGTTGAGTGCCAGGTTGTTGCTGCGGCACCACTCCACTATCCACTAGTTGGCATATCTCACTCCCGTACACCCTCTCATCACCACCTGAGATTCTACCAACGATGGTTGTATCGTCAACAAATTTATAGATGGTACTTGAGCTATGACTAGCCACACAGTCATGTGTATACAGAGAGTAGAGCAGTGGGCTAAGCACACACCCCTGAGGTGTGCCAGTGTTGATCGTCAGCGAGGAAGATATGCTATCACCAATCCACACAGACTATGGTCTTTCGGTTAGGAAGCTGAAGATCCAATTGCAGAGGGAGGTACAGAGGCTCAGGTTCTGCAACTTCTCAATTAGGATTGTGGGAATAATGGTATTAAATGCTGAGCTATAGTTGATGAACAGCATCTTGACGTAGGTGTTTGTGTTGTCTAGGTGGTCTAAAGCTGTGTGGACAGCCATTGAGATTGCGTCTGTCATTGACCTGTTGTGACAATAGGCAAATTGCAATGTGTCCAGGTCTGAACACTCAATTTTTTTTTGGAAAATGAATGCTTGGAAATCTAAAATTTGTTCTTTTCTACTGACACATTAATACAGAAACAAAATTTATATAAAAAATCTAGGGTACCTAAGACTTTTGCACAGTATTATACCTTGAGGCTATAGTTCATTGGCATACTCACCTAATCAGTGCAGTCGTTCTTTAATCTTTATCAGTTAAATTATAAGCCATTATAACTTGGACAAACGCAGAGCATATTGAAACCATATGACCATAAATACCAAGCAAAATTATACAGATTGTCCAGAATAGAATTCCAGGGATGATAAACACATTTTTGAAATACTTAGATTTTAGATATACATCTTGTTCCAATGAGTTATGAAAAATTGCTTTGTAAAAATAAAAAAAAGCCAGTAAGTGGGGTTGAACAGTTTTTTTTAAAGGTATGAAGAAAAGAGACGTTGTGGAATTTGAAAGTAATTTTGAGATGGATGAGTTCATATACAAGAGGCCAAATCCTTCACTGTGGAGAAAACAGGAGGTTTTCGGGCAGGAGCTCCAAAAAACTCCTTATAATCACTCGTCTACTTTTCCGCTGCTCTCCTCTATGGCTCAGCTAGATTTATTTTATTTGTTTATCTGTCTATCCATTTATATATGTTTAGAGTTACAGCACAGTAATAGGCCCTTCTGGCCCAGAGAGCCCACGCTGTCCAATTAGACCGACAGTATGTGACCAGTCAACCTACCAGCCTGTACATTGAAGGAAACTGGAGCACCCGGAGGAAACCCATGCTGTCACGGGGAAAACGTCCAAACCCCTTACAGACAGTGGTGAGAATTTAACCCCAGTAAAGAGTTACTCAAACTGATACCATTTCTTTCCTGCAGTTTGTTTTGTGAGCTGGCCTCATATCACTCATTGTTGGCACTGGGAGAAGCAGTTGGCTGTTCAATTGTTTATTTTTCCAAAGCTCGGCTAGGACTTTGAAAACTTGTGAAGAAAAGTAAATTCAAACTCACTTCCTAGCACGCTTAAGGCAAAGAGTCTGAATGCATTTTACCATGGACCACCATCATTCTTGGTGTTAATTCAGCATATAAATCTTCCTCCTGACTCTCGCTGTACAAAAGGTTTTCCAGTTACTCCCATTATGGAGAATTAAGTATAGCTACCTTTCAGTCAACAATTCCAACAGCCTACATCTAATATAATAAAGAAAATCCTTAACTAGCTTCACAGTCGAAACAAAATTTGACAGAACTATTTGACAATGAGAGGCAGCTTTAAAATGGTGTCTTTATGGAGGAAAGAATGTTAGGGAGGGTGGGAAATATAGGATGGGAATTAGTGTTTATAGTTAAGGCAACCTGTAGGCATCATCACCAGTAGTGGATGCTGAGGTAGTTTCTTAATTCACAGTAGATGCCATTTGGTTTCATCATATCTATGCCAGCTCTCAGAGCATTCCCATTTCCCTGCTGGTTTTCGCTGTACACTATTCTCCCAGATTCTCATTGTCTCTTTCCTAATTCACACACAAATCAGGGGCAATTTATAGTTACCGTTAAGTCAGGATCAGAATCAGAATCAGGTTTATTATCATCGGCATGTGACGTGAAATTTTTTAACTTAGCAGCAGCAGTTCAATGCAATACATAATCTATCAGAGAGAGAAAAAAAAACAATAATGATAAATAAACAAGTAAATCATTTACGTATATTGAATAGATTTTTAAAAAATACACCAGTCCAGCTGCCTTTGGGATGTGAGGAGAAACTGGAGCACTGGGGTATACACACACACACACACCCCTACAGGATTGAACGCAAGTCACTAGGTGGTGTGAGGTAGTTTCTTTACTAGCTTTGCCATCTCTTGTGGAACTGGAGAAACCTAGAGGAGTGGGGCCAGTAAAAGTCATGGAGAACGTTCAACATTGAGGTTCTATCTTACTCAATTTAATTGATTAGAATTCAAAGGGAATAGCAATCACTCTGTGCTTGCAGGATTCCTTAGATCCAAATTACTTATATTCTGTTGTTTTATAATGATTTACCCCTTTGGATGATAGTCAAACTTCCCAACCCCTGTTCTATTATATAGAATAGCAGTGGACTAAACCACTTCTCTTTAATTCTCATATTTCAGAATTGCAATAAACTAAACCCTTATCTAATTGTACAGATTCATGCTCTACTCAGAGAAAAAGATGTTGATCCAAACGTTATGCTACTCCGTTCTCAGGATAAATTGTGACCAGTCAACCTCAGCCACACTCAGAACTCGAAGAGACAGCAGTTAGTCATTTGAGTGTAAAAATTACAGCTGCTTTTGTTTATTTTGCTTATATTTGTATTGTTGAATGTATGATCACAGACTAAAAACTTTTCAGATGGCATCTTTTATCTCAAATCTATAGAAGTCCAAGTCCAGAGGGCTGTTTAGTGATCACTTCTACCTCAGGGACTTGGCTTCATTCCATCTAGCACTGATTAGATACAGTTTTATTTCCTCTGATGTCCATAAGGTCTCCAGATAAAATAAGTCTGGGATACTAAATGTAATTTCTACTTGGCATGAGTCCACAAGCAAAAACTGCCTACGTCAGCTTGACATTCATTATTGCATCATTGGAGAAGTCCCAGAGCAAAACTGCACGAGAATATTGATTGAATGTATGAGAGTTGTCACTAGATATTAGGGGAAAGTCGGAGTAAAGGTTACTGTGCTGTACATTCCACAGACATATAATATTTGATTTACCAATGCTTGATGTTCTTGTTGCATGTTGAGATTTTAATCCTTTTGTTAACCATACTTTATCTTCTTCGCTTTAAGGACCACATGTATATTAGAGGGTAACAGTACTTCTAATCCAAAGCTTTGCTAGTCAAGACTCAGGAGATAAAATTTTGATATGTATACTAGAGAACTGTGTTTCCATCTTTCTGTTGTCCCCTCTGGTTTTGCAACTTCACTACAGCACAATCCAGGCCCTTAGATTCAACCCATGATGTTGTACTGATCCTCTAACCTACTCCATGATCAATCCTTCCCTTCCGAATAGCTTTCCATTCTTCTTTCATCCGTGTGACTATCTGAGGGTCTCTTAAATGTCTCTAATATATCTGCTTTTACTACCACCCCGGCAGAGTTTTTCATGCACCTACCACTCTCTGTGTAAAAAAACTTACTTCTGACATCCTGTCTTCCAAATTTTTAATTGACTTTATTACTTACATCCTTCATATACATGAGAAGTAAGATATTTACATTATGTCTCTGTTTAAATGTGCAATGTGCAATTTATTGTAAATTTATAATAAATAGTATGTACAACAGGACAGTCAATATAACATAGAAATACAATAGTATCAGCATGAATTAATCAGTCTGATGGCCTGGTGGAAGAAGCTGTCCCAGAGACAGTTGGTCCTGGCTTTTATGCTGTGGTACTGTTTCCTGGATGGTAGGAGCTGGAACAGTTTATGGTTGGGGTGACTCAGGTCCCAGTGATCCATCTGACCCTTTTTACACACCTGTCTTTGTAAATGTCCTGAACAGTAGGAAGTTCACATCTACAGATGCGCTGGGCTGTCCGCACCACTCTCTGCAGAGCCCTGTGATTGAAGGAGGTACAGTTCCCGTACCAGGCAGTGATGTAGTCAGTCAGGATGCTCTTCCAATCACCCGAAAATTCTACCCTGTGGTATTTGACATTAGTGTCCTGTGGGGGAAGGGGGGGGGGGGAGGAATCTCTGGCTGTCCACCTTTATCACCTCTCATCCCCCTTCTCCCCAAAGTGAAAAGCCCTAGCTTGCTCAACCTGTTCTTATAAGACAGGTTCTCTAATCCAGGCAGCATCTTGAAAAATCTCCTCTGCACTCTCTCTAAAGCTTCCATATCATTCCTATGATGAGGCGACCAGCACTGAACACAATACTCCAAGTGTGGTCTAACCAAAGCTTTATAGAGCTGCAACATTAGCAACATGTGCTAATATTTTATAGGGTGCACTGTTGGTGGTATTGTCCTGCAGTTTAAGTTTCCCTGGTTCAGCCCTAACCTTTGGTGCTGTCTGTGTGGAGGGTGTACATTCTCTCCATAACTACACAGGTTTCCTCCAATTGCTCCAGTTTCTTCACACATCCCAAAGACATCATGATTGATTGGTTGGCTGCTAAAAAATACCCCTAGTTAATGAATCTTAGAAGACGGAGTCCGGGGCTTGGTGATGTAACAGAAAACAAGTTATAGGAAAAGGAGAGAGGGAATAGGAACATAAATTGGAGGAAATCTGCAGATGCTGGAATTTCAAGCAACACACATAAAAATTGCTGGTGAATGCAGCAGGCCAGGCAGTATCTCTAGGAAGAGGTACAGTCGACGTTTCGGGCCGAGACCCTTCGTCAGGACTAACTGAAAGAAGAGCTAGTAAGAGATTTGAAAGTGGGAGGGGGAGAGAATAGGACTTTTTTTTATTGGGAGCTGTCAGTGACCTAATCTGCCATATGACCTCCTTTGTAATAAGCAAGGAAATAAAATTATTCGGTAGATGGTACATATTGCAGACCAAGTATACTTCAACTTTATTTGGACAAATTATTTTAGGTCCTAGACTTGTTAACCGATTTTGGATGCTCATTTATCTGTAATGTAGAAAAATAGCAGGTGGTCCTGGTTTTCATGCCTATTTGGGTTGAATTTGGATGTTGTGGATTGGCAGATGAGGATGCTGTCCAAGTTCCCGCTCTGATTATGCTGGGTAAATAATGACATGTCAACTCAGTATTAGCGGGACAACTCAGCGCCAAGAATGTTAAAGTCAGTCACACAAGTGCTCAAACACACGACTCTGGTGGTTAATGTAAGAGGGTTTATTATTCTGTATGGGTCACGGCTATAACCTCCACAGCTGCTGCCTCTGTTTCTGCTTTCATACAGGCTCCATGGAATTGGTTTGTTCCACTCAGTGTGTTACATTCCCCAGTCTTGGCGTTGTACCCAAGTTGCATTCAGCCCCTTTTGGAAAGAATACATAGCACAACAGGTGGAATCATGGAAGCCTTTCTCAGGGTTCAGAAATAATAAAAAAAAATGATGTTTGATCATTACATTGAGCTCCTTCACTCCTCTCCCCCATGTACCTCTCATCACCGAGATGCACTGTCTGCAAAGACCTAATCTCAAAAGGAGATGTTAAGGCCTATCTGATGTAGATATCTATGGGTAACCTCACTTTAGGGAGGTTATACTGTGTCAACCTTCTCTTCAAAGACCAGCTTACTTCCCTGTCTACTCTTTGTGGTGAGGTCTAGATACCAATACCCACTGTTTGAGTGATGGGTTCCCCCTCCCTATCGAGGAGGAGATATTTCCAGCTAACCAAGTACTTTAAACACGTTTATTTTATTTTTAATAACACATGTTTAAATTTAGACAAATAGTTCTTAACACAAATATAGCACTCACAAAGGATTTCTGAATTACAAAAGATTTATAAACTACGAAGGGAGGTATAACTCTTACGCACTGAAAGAACATAACAATGGCAAACAAGAGAAAATCTGCAGATTCTGTAAATCCAGCAACACAGACAAAATGCTGGAAGGGCTCAGCAGGCCAGGCAGCATCTATGGAAAAGAGTAAAGAGTTGAAGTTTCGAGCTGAGACCTTTCATCTGAACATCACAAGTTATGTCCATGCCCGTTGCAGAAACTGAAGGTTGAGAAGTGAATTCTAGTTCTTTCTGTCATCCCACTTTTTTCTCATTCTCCTTGTCATTTTTAACTTTGCCACAAACAACACTAACCCTTTGGAAAGGTCTTGCTGCTGGGCTAGAAAGCTGAGGTTAGCAATAAACCTCTCAGTCCCTGGAAAGTGAATATCCATCACACCACCTTCCGACATCTTCCTCAAAGCCCACTAAGTCTTTCAAATGTGCCAAAATTATTTTTATTTTCTGTTCTTCTGTTGGGATTTTTTTGGCTTGTTAATTCTTGGGATTTGGATGTCTTTGGAAAACATTCTTTGTCCTCATTTGATTGGCTGTGAGAAGATTTTGTGACCCACCTTCCCAAATGCTGTGGTCCATGCATTTAAGGAAGGCATAAACACAAGAGATTCTGCAGATGCAGGAAATCCAGATACAAAATGCTGGAGGAACTCAGTAGGTCAGGCAGCATCCATGGAGAGGAAAAAAAGAGTTGACGTTTCAGGTCGAGCCCTGATGAAGGGTCTTGCCCCAAAACGTTGACTCTTTATTCCTTTCCATAGATGCTGCCTGACCTGCTGAGTTCCTCCAGTACTTTGTGTATGTTACTCAGTTTAAGGAAAACTCTCACTGCTGTTGATCAGGAAGTTTACAGACAATGAGACAAAAGTGATTCATTTCTGATCAGGATGGCATACAAATTGGACCTGAAGCTACACTTTTATGTTTTGTATCTTCCTACTGTCTCAATCCTTCTATCTGGTAGAGATTATGGACAGCTTTGGTAAATTGGTACAGTACACTTTGTGGATGGTGTACCCTACAAGGACAGTCTGGTGATGGAGCGAATGGCCAGAGTAACACACACAAAATGCTGGAGGAATTCAGCATGTCAGCCAGCATCAATGGGGAGGAACAAACAGTCAATGGCTCAGACTGAGACCCTTCATCAGGTCTGGAAAGGAAAAGGCCAAAATAAGAAGCTTGTGGTGGGGGGGCGGGGGCGGGAAGCAGGGGGAATATAAACTGGCAGGTGCCAGGTGAGGGGGCATAGACAGGTGGGTGAGAGGGGGGATGATCTGAGAAGCTGGGAGATGATAGGTGGAAAAGGTAAAGGGCTGGACAAGAAGGAATCAGATAGGAGAGGAGAGTGGACCATGGGAGAAAAGGAAGGAGTAGGGGCACCAGAGGAAGGTGATAGGCAGGAGAGGAGAAGAGAAGGGTAAGAGGGTAGCTAAAATGGGGAATTGGAAAAAAGAGAAGGGGGAAAGGAGGAAGAAATTACCAGAAGTTAGAGAAATTGATATTCATAGCATCAGGTTGGAGGCTGCTCAGATGGAATGTGAGTTGTTCCTCTGACTACTTGGGTAATTGATAGGGTGTCTTCAATCTCATCAAGCTTTAAGACTGAGATAGGTTCCTTCTCAAAACGACTGCAAATATTTCAACATTGTCTGTTGCATAAATACACTGGGCCACACCACTTTTGAGAATATTCATATTATCTCCTCCTCTCACTAAATGGTCAATTTTCCACCATAATTTGTGACTGCAAGTGAAAGATTGTAAAGATCTGGTCTGATCGAAGGCTGTAGAACAGTTTCATTCTACCTGCATCATGCGCTTCCACCCCGGTGCCAAGTTTGGGTATAATTCTGTGTCAGTAGCGCTCGCTCTCTGCCTGCACTCCCATAAAACCATAGAGTATCCTGGATTAGTGGGAATGGTGGGCAGAGGGAAGGCAATGGAGGATATCAGGCCACGAATTACACGTTGTGGCGGAATGTAATTCTGCTACAACCAATGGCTGGTTTCGAGATTTTAACTTCATACTTGTTTAAGCAGCTAAATTTAAGTTTCCTAGCAGTCATGATTGGATTAACTGTGTCTCCAGATCATAGCACCCTTTATTTACTTTTCCAGTAACATAACCATTATGCTGCTTTTGAGGTTATTACTCTGTTTTTTATTTGCTCCGTCTATTTATAATTACTAAATTACTAACTTTACTAACTCTTCCTTCAGTTAGTCCTGACGAAGGCTCTCGGTCTGAAATGTCGACTGTACCTCTTCCTAGAGATGCTGCCTGGCCTGCTGCGTTCACCAGCAACTTTGATGTGTGTTGCTTGAATTTTCGTGTGTGTTATTTTATTCTTTGTGACTTCATCCCCCCACCTCTTTTCTAAAGCATAGTTTATTATGAAAGAATTAAAACCTTTATTGGAATCGCAGATGGAAACACCGGGGGTCATTAAGCAATACAGAATGGATTCAGACGCTTTGGCCCAATTAATCCATGCCCACTACGGTGCCCAGTCAGCTAGTCTTAATTTCCTGTGTTTAGCCCGTATCACTCCACGTGCTTCTTAGATTATACTAATGTACCTGCCTCAACCATCTCTTCTGGCACCTCATTCCATATACTTAACTGTCCGAGTGGGAAGATTTGCTAGTGCTGATGGGCTGGGGAGGGGGTGGAACAGTGGTTTAAGCTAGAGTTGCAGGGAGATGGGAACCAGGGCACCACTATAGATAGTGGAACGTTTGTGGAGAAAGATGTGTTAAACCTACATACAAAATTAGGAATCAAGAAGTCGAGCACGGTGGGATTAGTGTCCTGAACTGCGTATATTTCAGTGCATGGAGTATTGCAGGAAGGGCGGATGAGCTTAGGGTATGGATCAGCACATGAATTTATGACACTGTAGCCATTAATGAGATTTGATTGCAGGAGGGGCAACCTCAGAGTTCGGTTGTTTTAGACATGACAGAGTGGGAGGGAATCAAGGGGGAGAGGTGGCATTATTAGTCGGGGAAAATGTCACACTGCTCAGTCAGGACAGACTGGAGAACTTCTTTACTGAGGCTTTAATGGTAGAATCGAGGAATAAGAAAGGTATGACCACATTAACAGGATTATATTATAGACCACCCAACAGTCCGTGGGATTTAGAGGAGCAAATTTTTCAGAGAGATCGCAGATTGTTGCAGGATACAGAAGGTTGTGATAGAAGATGATTTTAACTTTCCACATATTGACTGGGACTCCTGTACTCTAAGAGGGCTGGATGGAAAAGAGTATGTTAAATGTGTTCAGGAAAGTTTCCTTAATTTTAATCATTACAGAAAAAGTCCCAACTAGATACTAAATCTCCTATTAGGGAATGAGACAGGGCAGGTGACAAAAGTTTGTGGAGGGGAGCACTTTGGATCTAGTGATTATAATGCCATTAGTTTCAAGGTAATTATGGAAAAGAATAGGTTTGGTCTACAGGTTGAGATTATAAATTGGAGAAAGATTGGAGAAAGGTCAGTTTTGATGTTATCAGAAAGGAATTGGAAAGTGTGGATTGAGACAAGTTGTTTTCTGGCAAAGGTGTAGATGGTAATTGGAAGGCTTTCAAAAGTGAAATTTTGAGAGTACAGAGTCTGTATATTTCTGTCAGAATAAAAGGCAAAGATACAGTAACAGGTTTAGGGAACCTTGGTTTTCAAAAGATATTAAGGCACTGGTTAAGAGCTTTGAGGAGTGCGGTAGAACAGAGGGATCTGGAAATACAGCTACATAATTCCTTAAAAGTGGCATCACAAGTTGATAGGGTTGTAAAGAAAGACTTAGGCACATTGGCCTTCATAAATCAATGATGAGTACAGGAATTGGAATGTTACGTTGAAATTGTACAAGTCATTGTTGAGGTCTAATTGGAATATTGTGTCCAGTTTGGTCACCTACCTCCAGGAAAGATGTAAATAAGACTGAAAAAGTGCCGAGAAAATTTACAAGGATGTTGACAGGACTTGAGGACCTGAGTTAAAGGGAAAGATTAAACAGGTTAGGACTTGATTCCCTAGAATTTAGAAGATTGAGGGGAGATTTGATACAAAATTATGAGGTGTAAATATAAGCAGGCTTTTTCCATTGAGGTTGAGTGCAACTACAACTAGAGGTCATGGGTTAAGGGTGAAAGGTGAAATGTTTAAGGGGATATGAGGAGGATCTTATTCACTCAGAGAGAATAGAATCAGTTGCCAGCACAAGTGGTGTATTCTGGCTCAATTTCAATATTTAAGAGAAATTTTAGACAGGTATATGGATGGGAGGGGTATGGTCCAGGTGCAGGTCGATGGGGCTAGGCTGATTAATAGTTTGGCACAGACTAAATGGGCCAAATGGCCTGTTTCTGTGCTGTAGTATTCTATGATTCTCTGACTCTAAGGGTTTCAACACTGACCCCTGCAGTAAACAATTAGTCATCAGCCTCCATTCTGAAAAACAAGCTTCAACCACCACCCTCCGCTTCGTACCCCTAAGCCTATTCTGAATGTACCGAACCAGCTCTCCCTATGTTCCATGGAATCTGACCTTCCAGACCTGCCTATCATGTCAAAGGCCTTGCTTAAGTTCAAGTCGGCATCATCCACTGCCTTACCCTCATCTACCTTTTTTATATCTTCCAAAAAAAACCTCTATAAAGCTTATCATGCACGACTTCCCATGCACAAAACCATGCTGAGCCCTCCTATTCAGACTCTGTCCATCCAAATGCTGGTAGAGCTGGTCCCTCAGAATTTTCTCTAGTAACTTCCCTATTGCCAGCTGACCAGCCTGTAGCTCCCTGCTTGTCCTTGCTACCTTTCTTAAATAATGGAACAAAATTAGCTATTTCCCAGTCCAAGGGAACCTCACCAGTGGCTAATGATGAAGCAAATAATCACGAAATAGGGGCCTGGTTGATCTCTTAAGGGATCCACTCTCTCTCTAGCCACCATTTTACACTTAATATACAGTGGCATGCAAAAGTTTGGGCACCCCTAGTCAAAATTTCTGTTACTGTGAATAGTTAAGTGAGTAGAAGATGAACTGATCTCCAAAAGTCATAAAGTTAAAGATGAAACATTCTTTTCAACATTTTAGGCAAGATTAGTGTATTATTTTTGTTTTGTACAATTTTAGAGTGAAAAAAAGGAAAGGAACACCATGCAAAAGTTTGGGCACCCCAAGAGATTTGACCTCTCAGATAACTTTTACCGAGGTCTCAGACCTTAATTAGCTTGTTAGGGCTATGACTTGTTCACAGTCATTGTTAGGAAAGGCCAGGTGATGCAAATTTCAAAGCTTTATAAATACCCTGACTCCTCAAACCTTGTCCCAACAATCAGCAGCCATGGGCTCCTCTAAGCAGCTGCCTAGCGCTCTGAAAATTAAAATAAATGATGCCCACAAAGCAGGAGCAGGCTATAAGAAGACAGCAAAGCGTTTTCAGGTAGGTGTTTCCTCAGTTCGTAATGTAATTAAGAAATGGCAGTTAACAGGAATGGTGGACGTCAAGTTGAGGTCTGGAAGACCAAGAAAACTTTGCAAGAGAACTGCTCATAGGATTGCTAGAAAGGCAAATCAAAACCCCCGTTTGACTGTAAAAGACCTTCAGGAAGATTTAGCAGACTCTGGAGTGGTGGTGCACTGTTCTACTATGCAGCGACACCTGCACAAAAATGACCTTCATGGAAGAGTCATCAGAAAAAAACCTTTCCTGCGTCCTCACCACGAAATTCAGCGTCAGAAGTTTGCAAAGGAACTTCTAAACAAACCTGATGCATTTTGGAAATAAGTCCTGTGGACTGATGAAGTTAAAATAGAACTTTTTGGCTGCAATGAGCAAAGCTATGTTTGGAGAAAAAAGGGTGCAAAATTTCATGAAAAGAACACCTCTCCAAGCACTGGGGTGGATCAATCATGCTCTGAGCTTGTGTTGCAGCCAGTGACGCAGGGAACATTTTACTGGTAGAGGGAAGAATGAATTCAATTAAATACCAGCAAATTCTGGAAGCAAACATCACACCATCTGTAAAAAAGCTGAAGATGAAAAGAGGATGCCTTTTGCAACAGGATAATGTTCCTAAACACACCTCAAAATCCACAATGGACTACCTCAAGAGGCACAAGCTGAAGGTTTTGCCATGATCCCTCACAGTCCCCCGACCTAAACCTCATCGAAAATCTGTGGCTAGACCTCAAAGGAGCAGTGCATGCAAGACGGCCTAAGATTCTCACAGAACTAGAAGCGTTTTGCAAGGGCAAATGGGTGAAAATCCCCCAAACAAGAATTGAAAGTCTCTTAGCTGGCTACGGAAAGCGTTTACAAGCTGTGATACTGTTACTAAGTATTGACCATGCAGGGTGCCCAAACTTTTGCTTCAGGCCCTTTTCCTTTTTTGTTATTTTGAAACTGTTAAAGATGGAAACAAAAAAGTAATCTTGCTTAAAATATTAAAGAAATGTGTCATCTTTAACCTTATGCCTTTTGGAAATCAGGCCATCTTTTATTCCCTTAGCTATTCACAGTAACAGAAATTTTGACCGGGGTGCCCAAACATTTGCATGCCACTGTATCAATAGAACCTTTTGGGAATTTCTTTAATCTTACTGCCAGATCTATCTCATGCCCTCGCTTTACCCTCCTGACTTCCTTCTTAAGAGTATTCATATTTAGAATATTCAAAGGATTTGTTTGAAGCTGATATTTTAAACTCAATGAACATATACTTTCTCTTTCTTGTCGAGAATCTCAGTATCCATCATCAGCAAAGGTTCCCTAAATTTGCCGTATTGACCTTTCACCTTATAGGAACGTGCTGCTCCTGGATTCTTGATGCCACGCTCCCAAACGCCTCCCACTTGCCAATCGTTCCTTTCCATTCAAACAGGGTCAGCCAATCAGCCTCTGCTGGATTGTGTCTAACTTCTCCAAAACCACCCCTGCTCCAGTTTAGGACCCTGCCCTATCCTTTTCTATCACTATCTTAAAACTAATAGAATATGGTCACTCGTGCTCCTTGAGTGCCCCTTCAGATAATTGCCCTAGTTCCCCAAGAGGAGGACAAGTACTGCACCCTCCTGAATAGAGCCCTTTATATACTGACTCAGGAATTTTTCCTGTATGCATTTCACAAATTCCATTTCTTCCAGGCCTTAACACTCTGGGTGGCCTAGTTAATACTGGGAAATTAAAATCTTCCACTAATACAACCCTATTATTCTTACAACAAAGAGAAATTTATTCATAGACCTGTCCCACAAGTTCCTACTGACTTTTGGGGGGTGTCTATAACACAGTTCCATTAGAGTGACATTCCCCTTCATGTTTCTAAGTTCTACCCATATGGCCCCACTGGATAATTCCCCAAGAATGTCATCTCTTAGCACTGCCATCACATTCTCCCTTAACAAAAAGGCTACAACTTTTCATTGCTTACCTGTACTTCTGTCATACCTGAAGCATCTGGTTCGTGGAATGTTGACAGCTAGTTCTGCCCTTTTCTCAGCTATATTTCCATTAGGGCTATAACATTATGATTAGTCCAAGCTCTGAATTACTCTGCCTTACTTGTTAAACCTCAAACATTGAAATAAATGCAGTTTAACTGAGTATTCTTTTTCCGCCTTTCCTATGTCCATGGCCATCCTGATTATTAGGCTTGCTCTTATTGGCTACTGCTTTATCCAATGACTTGCTCCTCTTTGTAGCCCCACCTCCTGCCAATGTAGTTTAAACTGTTCTATTTAGGACTAGCAAATTTTCCTGCAAGAATATTGATCCCTTTTAGATTCAAGTGTAAGCCATTACTCTTGTACAGGTTGCCTCTACCCCCAGAAGAGATCCCAATGGTCCAAGAACCTGACTCCCTGCTCCCAGTGCCATCTCCTCAGTCATAAATTCATCTTGCCCACCCTTCTCTTTCTGATCTCGTTAGCACACAATACCAGGAGTAATTCTGTGACCACTATCATCGAGGTTCTAGCTTCTTACCCAATGCCCTGCACTCATTCTATAGGACTTGATACCTTCTTCTAACTGTTGTTTGTACCACCATGTACAAAACCTCTGGTTGTTCACCCTTCCCATCAAGAATTTTCTGTAGTCGCTCAGTGATTCTGACACCCAAGGGGTAACAGGACCCTGGTGGTGTCTCTTCTGCAGCCACAGCATCTTCTGAGTGTTCCCCTCACTATAAAGTATCCGACCACTGTTGTCTGAGTGCACCTTTCCCCTCTAACCCTCAGACCTGGTTGCAGCACCAAACACCCAACCTCTATTGCCAACTCCTGAAAGAATAAAGGGATTAAAACTTAGAAGGTCTTCAGCACCTCATGTGGCTCTTTAAACTGTGCTAGCATCAGGGAACACCACCAAGTTCAAGACCAGCTATTGCCCTTCAATCATTTGGTTCTTGAATGAACCAGCACAACCCTAATCACTTTCTCAGTATTGCAACCACATGACCACTCTACACTGAAATGGACTTTTTTGTTCTAATTGTGTTTTTTCTTGTAAAAATGGGATACAATTTATATTTTATTTGTGAATGCTGCTTGTATGGTGATAGTTGATGTGTAATTTTTATTGATTCTATTGTATTTCCTTGTTCTAATGTGAATGCCTGAAAGAAAATTAATCTCTTGGTAAAATATGGTGACATCCACGTACTTGAATAATAAATTTACTTTGAACTTCGATATGTGCCAGTGATATTGTTGTAATTAAGTTTTTTATTGCACCTGCACATACCTGTATTTTGTATATCTGACAATAAACAGAACAGAATATCGACTGGATTCATACTGGCTTTGTATGAAGTCCCTTTTCACTCCACTGGTTATACTCAAGGACCAGGGCATTTACCACAACAGAAAGGAACAAAAAAAATGTGTCAAAGAAAACCTGCCCCATGTCCTACAAAGCTTGGCAGACAACCCACAACTCAACAAGCAACAAAACAACAGCAAAACTTGCCCTGTTCCTCCCATCCATGGGGCTTAATGGGAATTATACAAAGTTCACCATTTCTATTCCTGTTCTCAGTTAGTTTGATTGAGGACCCTGGTGATGTCCTACAGCAGGTAGTTAATGAAGAGGAACCACTTCCATACGTTTGAAATGCACTATTAGTAGGCAACTTGTGAAGAAATAGGCATCTATGCTACCTGTGCCAAAGTGGATTTCATGGCTTCCATGCAGGTACCAGCCTCAGAACTCATATTGAACGCTTGATCTCTTCAGCCACATCTCTTTCCCACAAACTCCCAATTTTTATCTGACCACGACCCATTGATTGGCCAGCCCCCCCCCCACCCCTTCCAAACACTCTCCACCTTTGTTCGATCAAGCTGCATTGATCTCTTGGCCCAAACATCCCACCCTGATCTCCTTTGCCCCCCTCAATTCTCTCTTCATATTCCTCAATAACAAAGTATACATGAGAACGTGGGGTCTTCAGAAATCATATCAGGCGTAGGTGATCTGTCCCCTTTGAGTTTGCTCCACCATTCACCAGGTTCATGAGAAATTTCTAAACACAAGAGATTTTGCAGATGCTGGGAAATCCACAGCAACACACAGAATGCTGTGGGAACTCAGCAGGTCAGGCAGCATCTATAGAGGGGGATTAAATTTTCTAAAACAATTTTCTACCTCTGTTGCATTCTCCAGTACTATCCATGTATTCATTGATTCCCTTAATGTTCATCAGCTTGTTTTTTTTGGTGTATTGAATGAACATCGTGACAAAGCTACTCCAGCTTCTATGGTGTTGAGAATTCATCGGCTTCCTCTTAGCTCTTTACCTATAACATTGTAAAGCATTTCCTGGCACTCCACAGGAGCAGTAACAACAAAACTTTGACACCAAGGGTAAATAATGAACGACTGCTTTTAGAGGAGTTGCTAATTTGCAGACAAACTAAATTAATTGGCAAAAGAAAAGGAGGTGACGTGAAGACAGTGTCTTCTATTTTGTCAGTTTTTATGATCTAGAATAGATGCAAAGGTAGAGGAAGCAAATTCAATAATACCGGAATTGGATCAAAACTGGAAGGGAAAATATAAACACTCTAAATTTCCTGCAGATGCTGGAAGTTCAGAGCAACGCGCACAAAATTCTGGAGGAACTCAGCAGGCCAGGCAGCATCTATGGAGATGAACAAACAGTTGATGTTTTGTGCCAAGACCCTTCATCATGACTGGAAAGAAAGCTGCAAAAAGCCAGAAAAATATAGGATTTTTTTTGAATGGACAGGTGTACAAGACCATTTAGAAAATCTCTTCAGTGTCACAGATATTATGAGTCAATTAGAGATTCTTCTTTTGATTATTATTCAATTAGTATTCTATAATTTTGGTGAAGACAGTGTCTTCTATTCTGTCAGTTTTTATGATCAATTAGTATTCTATAAGTATTCTATAATTTAGTATTCTATAATTAGTATTCTATAATTTTGGTGATTGGGGCAATTACTCAACAGATTTGATTTTAAGGAAAGGAATGGTGTGGTATTTTAGGGAGGAATTTGACTGCTGACTGCTGATTCCAATGAGAGTATCATATTGCTGAAGGAAATAAGAGATGGGAAACTGCACATTATAGTGAGTTTTAAAACTTATAAAAGATTAAATATTGTCATTTCTACTCCCATTGATGACTGTGTGGAAATTCAAGTTGGTAGGATTGAATCCACTTGTTCAGGGGCAGCTGTGCATTGCCCTCCATGTCTGTGATGTGCCTTCACTGAGGTCAACTGAAAAGAATTTAGTAAGGGGAATACAATCTGCAGCTGCCACTCTGTAACTCCTTTAATGTTATGGCACAGGAAAAACTTCAAAGCAAAGATGCAACATCAAAGTAAATGGATTTAGCTGATAATACAGCCTGAGATATAATTATTGTTGCAAAAGTTGCAAACGGTTGTAAGTTTGACTGCCAGCCAGCTGAAGGATTTTTCTTACTGTTTGTACCAAAGATGTTGCCTGGAAACACAAGAGGTTGCAGATGCTGAAATCTGTAGCAAAAAAAAAACACAAACTGTTGGAGGAACTCAGCAGGCCAGGCAGCATCTGTGGAGGGAAATGGACAGCTAACATTTTGTGACACGATCCTGCAACTGGACTGGTCTGTTATGGCTGTCCCATTGTAGGAACGATATGGAGACTGGAAACGATGTAGAAGGGGTTCACCAAGGTGCTAACTTGATTAGAAGGTATAAGCTATAAGGAAACATTGGAAAAGCTTGGTTTGTTCTCACTAGAACATCAGAGGCTAAGGAAAGACCTGGTAGAGGTTTGTAAAATTATCAGAGTCAGAGCGGATAGACAGTCAGAATCTTTTCCCCAGGGTAGAAATGTCAAATACTAGAGGGCATGCTTTTAAGGTTATATGGGGGAAGTTTGAAGGTGACGTGAGGGGAAATTATTTCACACAGAGAGTGGTAGGCATCTTGAATAGATTATCAGTGGTGGTAGTGTAATCAGGCAGTTTGCTGGAGTTTCAGAGAGTTTTAGATAGACACATGACTGTCAAGAGAATGGAGGGATATGGACGATAAGCCAGAGGAGGACATTTAATAAAATTGGCATCAAGTTCGGTGCAATGTTGTAGCTGAATGGCCTGTCCAGTGTTGCACTGTTGTATGTTCTATCTGCTACGGGATATACCATCTCTCCTAGTCACATATTGTATGGGAAATAAGGGCACTGATCAGAAAGGGTTAAGATCTGGGGGCTTTCAGCTACTTTTGCTTCATTTGGCTTTATAATGCTTCAGATTCATTGAAAACTTTGGTCTTACTGAGGTAATATTGCATCATCCCTTAAAGCTGCCTGTGTGTGGTAACTTGGAAAGATTACATCAAGCATCTGATTGATAACTGTAGGATACATTGGCAGAATTTGTGCAGAGTCATTTGACCGGAAAATAGGAAGACAAGTAAAAAGGAAATTATCTGGTGGTGGGTGGCTTTACTTTCGGAGCTTGATCTCTGATGTTTGTTTTCCTGTTCGGAGTGTCTGCAATATTGCTGGGAATTCAGGATACTCTGAAGGTAGGGAGAAGGGAAACTCCTCAGGCATCACTTATTTATGCCTTGTCCCGATGAGTCAGAACCTGCTCCAGTTAAATACAGTAAAAACCCAAATCATCCCGATAATAATTGTTTTAAAAATCTGTGTCTTGCTCTTATATCCTCGCTGAATTGAGTCCTGTACTGAAACCTGATCAGTGTCAGCCTAACATGGGTTCATCACTTCTTTCTAGCCAGTGCATCTTCATGGTGCATAACTTCAGGAAGGTTGACAGTAACACCAAAGGTGCCCGCCAGCCTGGCCATTCTATTTCCTCTCTTTACCTTCAGAAAGAAGACAAAGGAGTTTGGAAGCCCATACTTCCAGACTTACAAAGATCTTACCCACTGCAATCAGATTTCTGAACTAATCACCTCTTTCACATCCCCTTCTTGGCGGTGCTGCCATTTTCTCCTATTCTTAACTCTACCTCTCCCAGTTCTTCTGTTATTTTTCTCTTCAGCATTTCTTTTTGCAGTACAATAGAACACAGTGCAGGTTCTTCAACCCACAATGATGTACTGACCTTGGCGCCGATTCTAAGACCAATTTAACCCTTCCCTCCTACTTAGCCCTCCACTTTTCTCTCATTCACGTGTCTAAGAGCTTCTTGAATGTCCCTACAATATCTGCACCTTTCTGCTGTTTTGCAGTCATTCTTGCATTTATTATTGCCATGTGCACTCGTTGTTCTGTGAGCTTCATGTGAGCAAACAACGTCATGGCACCCTGGTGAATATGACAATGAAGTGATCTGACAGAGGTTGTGTCTGACATACAGTTCAGTAAGAGATTCTCTTCCTTCCTGATACACTTAACCATTACTTCATTATCTTCATGTTTAGAGTTTTACATATTGCTGACATTCACTGCCTTCAATTCAACCAGAACTCTACAACCCGATTTTATGCCGTGGACCCCTACCATTATCTGAGGGGTCCATTTCCGCCAGGTTGGGAACCCCTGCTACAACCTGTCTCATAACCTTTCCCATGTTCCAGTTAACCACCCCAGATCTTTTCATCCTCTTTACTCAACCAAATGACTGAATTCAAAACGCTTGTCCATGTCTTAAAATTCAATCCTTGATTTCAACTCATCCAACCATTGCAACTCCTTCCACAAACAAGAGAAAATCTGCAGATGCTGGAAATCCAAGCAACACACACAAAATGCTGGAGGAACTCAGCAGGCCAGGCAGCATCTATGGAAAAAAGTACAGTCGACGTATTGGGCCGAATCGTTTCGGCCCAAAGCAACCTGTTGAAGGGTTTCGGCCCAAAATATCGACAGTACCTTTTTCCTAGATGCTGCGTGGCCTGTGGAGTTCTTCCGGCATTTTGTGTGTGAAATTCCTTCCACCTCAGCTTGTTATCTCCAAGGAGTCCTCGAAAATATCTCTCCCCATCACGAGAGCCACTACTTGTGGACATCAGAGTTTTACATTCCCTCCTTAAGATCATAAGACCATAAGACATAGGAGCAGAATTATGCTATTCGGCCTGTCGACTCTGCTCCGCCATTCCGTCATGGCTGGATTACGTATTATCTCTCTCAACCCCATACTCTTGCCTTCTCTCCGTAACCTTTGATGCTCTTGCTAGTCAAGAATCTATTGACCTCCTCTTTAAATATATCCAATGTCTTGGTCTGCCAGCCATCTGTGGCAATGTCTTTCACAGATTCACCACCCTCTTGCTAAAGAAATTCCCTCTCATCTGTTCCACACTCTTATTAAACAATCCTCTCCTAATTTTACATTTACGTCTCCTCCTCTGCCCACACCATTAAAGTTACTTTTTTTCATCTTTCATAGGTTTAGTGGAAAGTAATGAGGTAGTTTACCAGTTAATGGTAGTGCAGTTGCACATAGTAAATTACATAGAATACCCCATCCATTTGATGGTATTTATAGTCCACTTCAGTTCCCTCCTGTTGTATTTATAGATAGCATAGAGAAAAGCCTTCCAGCTCACCATGATGACACATTATTTTTAAGACCAGCTTTGTTGTTTCTTCCCTTAAATCCTCCTTCCCCTATTTTTCTCGTCTTTGGGTTTCCATAGATTGTAATTCATTGGAAACTCTGGTCTTACTGATATATTCCCACCCATCAAACCACACATATACACACAAACACGAGGAAATCTGCAGATGCTGGAAATTCAAGCAACACACACAAAAACTGCTGGTGAACGCAGCAGGCCAGGCAGCATCTATAGGAAGAGGTACAGTCGACATTTCGGGCTGAGACCCTTCGTCAGGACTAACTGAAAGAAGAGATAGTAAGAGATTTGAAAGTGGGAGGGGGAGGGGGGAGATCAGAAATGATAGGAGAAGACAGGAGTGGGAGGGATGGAGCTGAGAACTGGAAAGTTGATTGGCAAAAGGGATATGAGGCTGGAGAAGGGAGAGGATCATGGGATGGGAGGCCTAGGGAGAAAGAAAGTCGGTGGGGGGGGGAAGCCCAGAGGATGCGGAAGGAGTACAGTGAGAGGGACAGAGGGAGTAAAAAGAGAGAAAAAAGGGGGGTAATAAATACATAAATAAATAAGGCATGGGGTATAAAGAGGAGGTGGGGCATTAACGGAAGTTAGAGAAGTCAATGTTCATGCCATCAGGTTGGAGGCTACCCAGACGGAATATAAGGTGTTGTTCCTCCAACCTGAGTGTGGCTTCATCTTGACAGTAGAGGAGGCCATGGATAGATATATCAGAATGGGAATGGGATGTGGAATTAAAATGTGTGGCCACTGCCTAGAAAAGCAATAGGAGTCAAACTGGACACACTGGAGGCTGTGGTAGAACCCAAGGAAAATCCTGGCAATTTAGGACAATATTTCTCCTCACCCTCTGCATGCCACCTTGGCTGAACAGAGGAGCACTTTTAGTAATAGACTAAGACGACTACGCTGCTCCAAAGAGTACTATGTGAGGTCATTCTTACTTTCAGACATTAGGCTCTATAATGAGTCAACATACAGCTGGGGAAGTGATGACCCCCTCCTGTTAGAGTGTTTGAGATAACTTAAATTTATTCTTTCTTACTCCTCTTCTAATATTTGTACAGTTGTATATCTGTGCACTTGTAATGCTACTGTGATACTTTAATTTCTCTTGGGATCAATAAAGTATCTATGTACCTATATAACCTTGCGTAATCCATTTCATTTTGTGAGGTTCCTTGAGTTCAATTTCCCCTTTATCACCTGCTGCAATGGTCACAAATGACAATGACCATTGAGATGAGGTACATAATGGAACTATTACTGGAATACACGGCCTTCTTCCCAACCAGTGTCGAAATAGATGCAGAAACTGAAGGCAGTGAGCCAGAGCTCCAATTCTGCAAGTCCGCTGGGAAAGTCTAGCAACTCACAACACAGTAAAATGCCCCTAGCAAAAATTTAATCATCCAAAATCTTATGTTGAGCCATCTAAGGAAATATTGTAATGGATGACCAGAATTCTGGCTAAGAGGCTGGTATGCTTTGAGAGAAAGATGTGGAGGTTTAAAGTTAGGTTTAAAACTAGGTCTAGAGCTAGGCAGGAATGCACACCACCGAAGGTTAGATGAAGGAATTTTGGAGATACACAAGGGGCTAGAAAAGAGGAGAGGAGATTTCACAGATGGCTGTGAGGCTGCAGGATGGTGGTGAAGTAGTGTAGCATTTCCTTTCTCCCCCCGACAAACTTTTTGTTCGGTTCTGGGCCTGAAAACCAGTTTTCCCTTTGTCACAGAGGCATATGAGCCTGCAGGTGCCAGAGTCTGGGGAAACAGACAATCTGCTGGAGGAACTCAGTACACTGAGCAGCATCTGTAGGGGGAAAGGAATCATCGATATTTCAGGTTAAATCCCTGCATCAGGTCTAAGGGTCTGATATAGAGCTATCTCCCCTCTCCACTCCTAGTCCCGAGGCAGGTTTTTGATCTGAAGCACTATCAATTACTTTCCCCTCACAGATGCTGCTCAACCCACTGAGTTCTTGTTGAAGAAGTTTACCATACTTATTTTCACTTATCATTTGCCATTACCATTAGATTGTCCTCTTTTATTGTCATTTAGTAATGCATGCATTAAGAAATGATACAATGTTTTTCCAGAATGATATCACAGAAACACAAGACAAACCAAGACTAAAAAAACTGACAAAAACCACATAATTGTAACATATAGTTACAACACTGCAAAGCAATACCGTAATTTGATAAAGAACAGACCATGGGCACGGTAAAAAAAAGTCTCTAAGTCTCTTGAAAGTCCTATCGTCTCACGCAGACGGTAGAAGGAAGAAAAAGTCTCCCTGCCATGAGCTTCCAGTACCACAAACTTGGTGATGCAGCACCCGACCATAGCCGACTCTTGAGTCCGTCTGAAAACTTTGTGCCTCCGACCAGCCCTCCGACACCAAGCACCGAGCACCATCTCTGCCGAGCGCTTCGACCCTGGCCCCAGCAACAGGCGATAGGCAAAGCCGAGGATTTGGGGCCTTCCCCTCCGGAGATTCTCGATCGCACAGTAGCAGCGGCAGCGAAACAGGCATTTCAGAAGTTTCTCCAGATGTTCCTCCGTGCTTCTCACGTCTGTCTCCATCAAATCAGGATTGTGCACGATACCTACTTACAAATACGATATCATTTTGGAGCGGCCATAAAAGCTGCTTTCCTTCCACAGCTGTAGCCCTTGGTTTACATGATGAAATTTAATTGAGGAGTTTATTATATCTATTCAAAGGGGGAAGGATTTGCAAAAAGGAGAAAACCTTTGCAAAAATCAAAGGTCTTATTTTCTGATATCTGGGAAATGTTGAAATAAGTTTTTTTTTCTCTCTTTGTGCTTTTCAAATGGCTTCCATATGGGAGGTTCAAGAGTTTTTCCTTGGTTAAAAGAAATGTTTTTTCTTCCCATCCCCCATGCTTGGCAGGCTTCTAAAGGATGCTAGTGAGATCAGGCTCCTGAGCACAATTATAACAAGTTACATTGCAACATAGAGCATCACTTGCCTTCTGAGCAGGTCATTGAGTCACATACGGGCCCTTTGGTCCGCAGAGTTTGCTCCCATTTACACTAATCCCACTTTATCATCGTGGCACTGCCATCAACACTCTACAGATTCTTGCGCTCCCCTACACATCGGGAATAACTTACAGTAGCCAATTATCCCACCAACCTGCATATCTCCGGAATGTGGGACAAAACCGGTATACTGGACGTTTAATTTTTAATTTTTTCTTAGAATGTTGATATCACTGGCAACCTGCATCAACGATTGCTCCTTAATCACTTGCTTAGGCCAGTTCGGAGGGAGAGAAAACCTTGCTGATCTTAGAGTTGCTGTTGCTGGCGCGAATAGCTCCGTGCTTAAGTTTATGTCAAGCTGGATTCCTTGAAGGATATTACAGTGCCAGATGATGTTTTAATGTAAATGGAAGCACCTGGAGCTAAAGAGAACGGCCTCACAGGACATGGAGATATCTGCTCCATTCACCAAACTTCTTACGGCGATCCCACACAGAAAGTGTTGATAATGTGTTCACTATTATATGGCTTGCTTGAGGCTAACAATGTAAACAGCTGAAAGTAGATGCTGGATAAATACATCAGGGAGAAAGCCACATAATGGGGCAAGCTGAGGGGAGGAAGGAGCTTAAAAAATCTGATATTTCTTGTTAGCATGTTTCTCTAAGGAAAAAAGTAATTGCATTAAAACTTCATTTAAATTAAAATATTACATCAGTTAAATATGCAAGGTTAGAAATAATGAGGTGAAGAAGATTTACAATCATCTATTTTCACTATCCACAGTTTTCAAATGATAATATTATAAACGAGCTGCTGACTAATAAGTATAATTAATCACTGTCAATTCATCTGCAGCAGACCCAGTCATGAGATGAGGAAATCCCAGAATAAGGAGGGTGGAAAATCACCTGCTCCTTGTGAGCTGCACAGTTTACCACATGCTATATCTCAAAATATTCATATACTCTTTCCCAAGATGCTGTTTTCTTGAGGAATGAATCAACTCTATCTGCCTCTGTTAGTCCCAGAAGGAGCCTGCCCCATGCACTGACAGCTCAGTGACGGGAAAACTGTTTCTACGGATTAGTTTCGAACAACCCCCACTTGGCCCAATCTAACATGTGCCTGCTCATTAAGGAGAAGGACGTCAGAGCTGGACTCTCAGGTCAAATAGAAGGAAAGTTCCATCTACTCGGCATCAACCCTTCAACAGCAGTACCCATTGCATCAGTTTAATAACTTCCACTTCTGCATGAGCCTCCTCTGGGTCAGGCCAGCTTACACACAAATGAGCAATTTTGTGCTCCACACTTAAGTTAGGAATTCATTGCACTGACAACCCTAACAACTGCAAAACAGAGGGGACTTTCTTCACATCAGCTGAACTCAGGTCGTAGAGGTGAAAGGAACAATTGAATTATGAACCAAACTCTCTTTCACATGGAACTTACTAAGCTCCACAAAACACAGACCTTTTGTAAAACTAAGCACGGGCGCATACCACACGGCCATGCCAAAAGCACCTTGGTCAAAGTTAGCTCCTATCCTAATAGCAGACAGTGCGAAAAGTTCACATTCATAGACTGCCATGTCCTCTTAGTCTGTTAACTGTAAGCAATTACTGTATATTGAAACCTCCCTTGTGTTCATTGTTAGAATTACCCAGACTTTCAATTCTTGACTTTTCACATGCTACGCTCTTAAATAATTTAATCTCTCAACAATGAAATCTATGCAAACTAATTGAAGGAAACACTAAATGTAGCATTGCTTCCTGTTCCCTTTATGAATTATCTCCAGGGTAAAATCCCAAGTGAATAAGTCAGTCATGTGGTATGAAATAAAGATGTAGACACTAGGAGTACAAAGGTTTGATCCCTTTTTCCTGTACTGGGTAAGCTGGTGAGAACTAAAATCACTAAAGTGCAGAACAAGGCCCATTAGCCCATAGAAAGTGATTTAGGTCTCTGCAAGAGGGACCCGACAGCTCCCTTTCCCAATAATTTTCACACTAACCCCAGATTCTAATCACTCTGCAAGTATCGCTTTGACGTCAGGCATGTGAACTATTCTATAAAGCACCAACTTAATCTACTTCAACCACCTTTGAGGCAGTGAGTTCCGGATGTCACTGATTTCATTAAATAAATTGTGCAAAAAGAGACCAAAAATAGCGAGGAAGTGTCCATGTGTTCCATTGTCCATTGTCCATTGATGGCGACTGGAAAGAAGTTGTTCTTAAAACTTTGAGTCTTTATGTGCTTGAAAACAAAAATACCAGCATATACTTACAATGTAAACTGAATTACAAATAAAAAGTGGTTTAACGTTTTTAATCAAAGAACAACTCCATTACTGACGTGTGATACAGCCATCACGAAGGTAAAACTAGAAGAACATGTCATTTTCACCTGTGGTTTATTTATTCACTTGGCTGACCTAATGAGTTTACAAGACGAAGTCTGAATAATTTTGTTTTCTTGTGGGGTGTACAGTACAGAAACAGACCATCTGGCCCAACAGGATCAATGCCAATATTTGTGCTCCACATTCGCCATCTCCCTCATTACTTCATTTCATCCATTCAACATGACCTATTGATCCTTTGTCCCCTGTGCACTTAACAAACTTCCTCTTAGAATACATCAGCATTGTTTGTCTGAAGAACGAATGCATGTGCTTATTACACTCAACCTCTCACATCCAACCTCTGCATGAAGTAGAATTTCCAAATACCAGGAGGGGTGCAGAATAAACACAAGAAATTCTGCAGATGCTGGAGAATCAGAGCAACACAAACAAAATGCCGGAGGAAGTCAGCAGGCCAGGCAACACCTATGGAAATGAATAAGCAATCAATGTTTCGGGCTGAGACCCTTCATCAGAATTGAAGGTTTATGCGGCTTCCTTTCATCCAATTTATAAAATATCTTTACTGATATGATGAAATGCAGGATGAGCTTGCTTGTGCTTGTCTTTGATTTGCTTTTGATGGGATCATTTCTAATACAATCTGATTGGATTCTTAGTATTACATGAATTGCAACTTGGCATTAGTCCAGTGTTGGACACCCATTCGCCAACAGCTCCATTTCCTTTGATGCGATATTGTCTTTTCAGAAGTACATAAATGACTCATCAAAGAACTCTGATAAATCCATCTAATGTGAGATAAAACTAGGAAGATGCTCAAAAGTCTCAGCATGGTCAGGTGGCATTTGTGGAACGAGATTGGAGTATTTCCATCATCTTCGTTTTATTTCAGATTTCCAACTTCTGCAGTTGTTTCTTTTTCAATATCTGATAGGATGCCTTGTTCAAAGCTCCTTCACCAATAAAGAAAACAATTGATCTTAAATCCTCCGTCTCCGCCGCATCTGCTCTCAGGATGAGGCTTTTCATTCCAGACCTAATCAGTTCCCCTCTACCACCACTCTGCTCCGTCTAGCGGAATTAGTCCTTACTCTTAATAATTTCTCCTTTTGCTCCTCCCATTTCCTCCAAACTAAAGGTGTAGCTATGGGCACCCGTATGGGTCCTAACTATGCCTGCCTTTTTGTTGGGTTTGTGGAACAATCTATGTTCCGTGCCTATTCTGGTATCTGTCCCCCACTTTTCCTTCGCTACATCGACGACTGCATTGGCGCTGCTTCCTGCACGCATGCAGAACTCGTTGACTTTATTAACTTTGCCTCCAACTTTCACCCTGCCCTCAAGTTTACTTGATCCATTTCCGACACCTCCCTCCCCTTTCTAGATCTTTCTGTCTCTGTCTCTGGAGACAGCTTATCCACTGATGTCTACTATAAGCCTACTGACTCTCACAGCTATCTGGACTATTCCTCTTCTCACCCTGTCTCTTGCAAAAACGCTATCCCCTTCTCGCAATTCCTCCGTCTCCGCCGCATCTGCTCTCAGGATGAGGCTTTTCATTCTAGGACGAGGGAGATGTCTTCATTTTTTAAAGAAAGGGGCTTCCCTTCCTCCACTATCAACTCTGCTCTTAAACGCATCTCCCCCATTTCACGTACATCTGCTCTCACTCCATCCTCCCACCACCCCACTAGGAATAGGGTTCCCCTGGTCCTCACCTACCACCCCACCAGCCTCCGGGTCCAACATATTATTCTCCGTAACTTCCGCCACCTCCAACGGGATCCCACCACTAAGCACATCTTTCCCTCCCCCCCTCTCTCTGCATTCCGCAGGGATCGCTCCCTACACAACTCCCTTGTCCATTCGTCCCCCCCATCCCTCCCCACTGATCTCCCTCCTGGCACTTATCCGTGTAAGCGGAACAAGTGCTACACATGCCCTTACACTTCCTCCCTTACCACCATTCAGGGCCCCAAACAGTCCTTCCAGGTGAGGCATCACTTCACCTGTGAGTCGACTGGGGTGATATACTGCGTCCGGTGCTCCCGATGTGGCCTTTTATATATTGGTGAGACCTGACGCAGACTGGGAGACCGCTTTGCTGAACATCTACGCTCTGTCCGCCAGAGAAAGCAGGATCTCCCAGCGGCCACACATTTTAATTCCACATCCCATTCCCATTCTGACATGTCTATCCACGGCCTCCTCTACTGTAAAGATGAAGCCACACTCAGGTTGGAGGAACAACACCTTATATTCCGTCTGGGTAGCCTCCAACCTGATGGCATGAACATCGACTTCTCTAACTTCCGCTAGGCCCCACCTCCCCCTCGTACCCCATCTGTTACTCATTTTTATGCACACATTCTTTCTCTCACTCTCCTTTTTCTCCCTCTGTCCCTCTGAATATACCTCTTGCCCATCCTCCGGGTCACCCCCCCCCTTGTCTTTCTTCCCGGACCTCCTGTCCCATGATCCTCTCGTATCCCCTTTTGCCTATCACCTGTCCAGCTCTCGGCTCTATCCCTCCCCCTCCTGTCTTCTCTTATCATTTTGCATCTCCCCCTCCCCCTCCAGCTTTCAAATCCCTTACTCACTCTTCCTTCAGTTAGTCCTGACGAAGGGTCTCGGCCTGAAACGTCGACTGCGCCTCTTCCTATAGATGCTGCTTGGCCTGCTGCGTTCACCAGCAACTTTGATGTATGTTGCTTGAATTTCCAGCATCTGCTGAATTCCTGTTGTTTTTGATCTTAAATCACTGTTTGGTTATAGGTCTTAGTCAGACTTATAGAATTATACTGCACAGAATTTTGGCTCACCATATCTATGATTCAAAGTACATTTGCTATCAAAGACTGTATGCAGTATACAACCCTAATATTTGTTCTAAACTGTGATCTTTCTGCTCATCTACATTAATCCCACATGCCTGCACTAGGTCCATAATCTTCTCTGCCTTGTGTGTTCAACTACTATCAGATTATCTCTCAGGCATGATCTGGGTCCATTCCCTCATTTGCTAGCAAATTCCAGATATCAGTAAACTTGAAATTCCTTTAAACTACTTCCTCGCACCTTAATCCTATGCTCACTTGTTTTTGATATCCCTACTGCAGGTTAGAAGATTGGGACTACCTGTATCTCTTACACATCCCCATCAGGTCACCCCACAGCTTCCTTTTGATTCCACCAAACACGCCCGTCCTGGCCAATCTAAAGTCCTCCTATCTAGATAACATCCTGGTAAATCTCCTCTGCTCTCTTGCCAGTACAACCATATGCTTCTTATAATCTGGCGACCAGAACTGCAAACGATCTTCCAAAAGCAGTCCAACCAGTGTTTGCTAAAGTCAAAATTAGAATCAGAATCAGGTTCAGGTTCATTAGTCTCTGACATATGTCATAAAATTTACTGTTTTGCGGCAGCAGCGCAGTACAATATAAATTATAGGAAGAAATACATTAAAAAATTAAACAAGTAGAGCAAAAAGAGAGCAAAAATAGTGAGGTACTGTTCAGAGATCTCTTGGTGAAGGGGAAGAATCTGATACTAAAACATTGAGCATCTGTCTTCAGGCTCCTGTACCTCCTCCTTGATGGTAGTAATGAGTAGGTGGTGGGGAATCCTTAATGATGGGTGCCATCTTTTTGAGACATGGCCTTTTGAAGATTACCTCGGTGCTGAGGAGGCCAGTGCCCATGATGGAGCTGGCTGATTTTACAACCCTCCGCAGCGCTTTCTGATCCTGTGCAGTGGGCCCTCCGTACCAGGTGGTGTTGCAACCAATGAGGATGCCCTCCGCAGTACATCTGCAGAAATTTGCTGGAGTCTTTGGTGACCGGGCAAATCTCCTCACACTCCTAATGCAGTAGCTGCTGGTGTGCCTTTTTAAGTTGCAGCATAACAATGCAGCTGTTGTATTGTCTGCCCTGATCTATGAAGGCAAGCTTTCTTCATCACCCTATCTACCTATGTGGCCTCTTGCATAAAACTATGAACTTGAACCCGAAGGTGCCTCAGTTCTTTAGAACTTTACCATTTATTCTATATGTCCTTTCCCTAGTTGACTTCCCAAAATTCATTACTGGGTTAAATTGCATCAGTCAATGTTCTGTCCATCATTCCATCTCTACTAATAGACAATAGGTGCAGGAGTAGGCCATTCGGCCCTTCGAGCCAGCACCGCCATTCACTGTGATCATGGCTGATCATCCACAATCAGTATCCAGTTCCTGCCTTATCCCCATAACTTTTGATATTAAAGGTTATCAGTATCCAGTTCCTGCCTTATCCCCATAACATTTGATATTAAAGGTTATAACCCTTAATAACCTGCTATGACTTAGAGAATCCCCATCTCTAAAACACCATCAATCTGTGTGTCATTGCAAACTTACCAATCAGTATCATTGATATATTTCACACACAACAAAGGTTCAGCACCGATTGCTCCAGTACACCATTGGTCACAGACCTTCAATCAGAAAAGCAATCATGTACCACCGTCTTCTGCTTCCTATCACTAAACCAACTTTGGATCCAGTTAGCCAGCTCACCTTGTGACTTAACCCTCCCTACCAGTCCAACACATGGACCTTACAAATACCGTACCTTACTAAAGTCCATATTGACAACACCTACCACCCTGCCTTCATCAATCTCCCTTGTGTTTTTTTTTGTATAGACAATTAAAGTTATGTCTTAGGGTTAAACTCCAGCTGAGACGCCAGTGTAATACTGACGGAGTGCCACACTGTCAGATATGTTGCCTTTCAGACGAATTGTTAAATTGAGGCCATAGCTGTCTTTGGGCAGATACTAAACAATCCATGGCACTCTTCATAGAGGAGCCAGGAAGTTGCCTCTGGTGTTCTAGTCAATAGTTATCCCTGCACAAACATCACTGAAAAACGTGGCTGTTTATGGATTTATAGATGTGCATTGGAGAAGGTCCAGAGGAGCTTCATGAGAATGATCCCAGGAATGAAAGCGTTAATGTGTGAGATGTGCTTGATGGCTGTGGGCCTGTGCTCACTGGAATTTCGAAGAATGGGGGTGAGGAGAGATCTCACTGAAACCAATCGAATATTGAAAAGCGCAGATAGAGTGGATGTGGGGAGGATGTTTCCAATGGTCAGAGTCTAGGACCAGATGGCATAGCCTTAGAATACGAGGATATCCCTTTAGGACAGAAATGAGGAGGAATTTTGTTAGCCAAAGGGTGGTGAATCTGTGGAATTCATTGCTACAAATGGCTGTGGAGGCCATGTTATCAGGTATTTAAAATAAGGTTGATAGGTTCTTGGTTAGTAATGTGCCAAAGGTTACTGGGAGAAGGTAAGAGAATAGGGTCGAGAGGGATAATAAATCAGCCATAATCAAACTGAGCCAAATGACCTAATTATGTTCCTATATCTTATGGGTTTATAATATTTATCATTTGTTGAACATGCCAATATCACTTTGATTGTAGGACAGTGCCCTTTGTGTATTACCTGTAATGTTTCTGACACTCCAACAGTCAGAAGTATGTTGGCTACAAACTGCTTTGAAGATCCTAGGACATAGTAGATGTTATAGAAATGAAAATTGTTGAATCTAGTTATTGAGCTTCCTAGTGAAACAATATAGAAATTAGGAGCTAAACTACAATGCAGAGCCTCATAATTAATCACCTTGCGATTATTATCAGAGCCACATAAATTTGGCAAAGGGGCAGCAGATTAGGACAGTTTACATTTGACTAAAGAACAAGTGGTACTGACATCAGTACTGGGATAGGACAGAATTGTACAGTTGCACAAGAACTTAATAAAAACAAGAACATGTGGGCAGGCAATAAGATTTATTAAATAGACTTTAAACTAAAATGGGTGGGGGAAATTGCCAGAAATTACTGAACAAAGAACAGTCAGGCAAAGAGAGCAAACAATAATATAAATGAAAAGAATATTGTAATAGTAAGTTAAAAGGCATAAAGGGTAAAACTATTATGCAAATCAAATGGAGAAGAATAATATTCAGATAGGTTTAATCAAAACCTAATGTAAGAAACCGGTTTTCAATTAGTATTGGGGCATTGAAACTAAGTGGGGTTTAGTGCCCCTCAAAAGTATTCAAATTATAATGGCAATAATTGTAGGAAGGATCAGAACATATTAAAAATGAAATATTGCTGGTCATAACACACACAGGAAGGAAAAATAGCTGGACAATTTTAATGGTATCAAAAGAAAAAAAAATATTGTAACAATAAAATCCATATGGATAATGTTAACTTGTAAGAAGGGATCCATCATTTCAACAGATTGTTGTTGTTCGTCCATCGTTGTCGATGAAGACCTCAACACCATTAATGATGATGATGGTGTCGAGACTAGCGCGTGATTTGGATTTAAGTGAGCGAGAGTTGCGCAGCGTCAGCCTCACTCTCTCTTCCCAATTCCCATCTGGATCCAGTGGCAAGACAAGATTCGAGATGGCTGGAGATGGGACTAGGCGCAGTGGATGTCCAGGACATCCTCTCTGTCTTGTCATGCTCTACGCATTCCACAATGCTTGCAGAGACCGCCTTCTTGACTGTTGGACCTTCCATTGGTCTCGTCCGCTCAATCCGCCGGAGTCTGTCTTCACATGCTGGGATAGACAACTCCCTATCTCACTGAGGGTTTGAGACCCGTCGGCTACCCTCACCTGGTTTAGCCGGATTGTCGAGGCCGTTGCCCGGGGTGTGGCCGCTGTCGCATGCAAACAGCTACGGGGAGCTCACAGGTGAGAGCTGAGTGCCAGGTGGGGACCAAAGGTGGACAAACCACCTGTAAGGGACGCAACATGTTCCCCCAGCAGAGGTGCCACCCCTCCCTGACACCCCATACACCCCTTCCCTGTTCCAATAGATATGTACCATAAGACATCAATATAGAAGGGGATTGGAGGAAGGAATACGCAGGCAAGTCTCTGAAGTGAGTAACTGGCCTAGAATGATAAAGGTGATGGGGGTCAGCTACGTCTATGTACCTTGTCAGGGGGTACTAATGTAGGAGAACAGGTGATGAGATTTTACTGTTTATTCGAAATTTACTCTGCGTTTCAATGCATGAGGAGTCCAGTGGGAGAGAATGAGGCAAGTGTTGTGGAATCTTGTAACAGATAATGTACTAGAACCAGTAAGAGTGGGAGAGCATTTTAGTGGCAGGAATCACAATTTGGTAAGGTTCAGAATTTCAACTATGAGTGATACAGACCGGGAAAAATCAAAAGGCAATAGATTATAAAAGCAATAAGTAAGTGAGTTTTAAGAGATATGAAGTCCTTAAAAGCATGAGAGATAAAGATTGAGAGAAGTGTATTTTTAATGCAAAGAGAAACAAGGGAGTAATTATGGGGCACCTGAATAAACAGAGAAATACAGGGAAGATTGAAATGTCAAAAGAAGACCAAAAAGCACTTAATTAGTAAAGTTAATCAGGACAAAAGAGAATAACAAAAACTTTAGAGACCACTCAAATTCTTCGGAAATGCTTTGGATTTCCAGCATCTGCAGAATTTCCCGTTTTTAAATTTTATATTGTTATTGATGGGTATGAAGAACAATATTAGACACAAATAATAGATTTAAAAGTAAAAATACAGTGCCACTCAACAATGGACACGTTAAATCATGAGTAATGCACAAAGAAAGTTTAGAAATATTGACTAAGTATTTCCCCTCAGTTATTTCTAAAGAAATTAATACCTTAGCCGTGGATAGATTTCGGGAGAGTATCTCTTTGCATTTCGGAAGGAAGTGAGAGAGGTTTCACTAAAATCATTAAGACACAAGAATCATTGTAGCACAGAATGTGGCCTTTCAGCTTAGCTAGCAATAGTGCAATCACTCAAGTTAAGTATCACGTTCTCCAAAGCGGTTTGCCTATTAGTGGGTCCTCAGGTGGCTGTAAAGAGCAGTTTGGGATCCACATATCTGGACATTAGTGTGGATTCCCTTAACAGAGAATGGCTGTGCATGACTTTGGCTGACATGACCACATGGTCTTTCACAGATCAGGACAGTGTCCAGTGACATGGAAATTCAGATAACTGGGGGTCCTTCACCGCTGTTGTGATGTGATATCATCTTCTGCCACCACCTCCACCATTGAGGTCTTGGTTGGATCGTTCTTTGTCAGAAACCTTTCCCTTAACCTTATCGCCAAGTGAGATTCTACCAGGAGCGAAGCGCCAGATGGCTAGACTCCAGACAGCATTGATCTTAGGATCTCAAGAGCTTGTAAGCCCCTCCACACAGTGACAATTCTTGGAGAAGTCAACCCATCTTGTGTACTTCATATAGTGCATAGTTTCCACAAAGAAGGAGAATACTGGCAGGGAACTAATGTTCTTGAACATAAAAATGGGGATAGAATAAAACTGGGGACTATAGACTAGCCAACCAAATGATGATAGAAAAGCCAGTAGAATTGATAATGAAAGCATTAAAATGATATTAGAACAAAATATATGATTTAAAAAATAGTATAGCAGGGAAAAATAGAAAGATTTTCGCATTCGGAGATTGGGAAGAATGTGATTTGATGTTATCCAAAGGATTTGATGTACAGTTGAATACTGTAAGTACTTTAAATCACATTTTATAATGCTGTTTACATTGCAAATACATGCTGCTATTTAGATATTTATGCACATTTTATTCCTTATCCCGTACTTTATTTAACCTCTAAGTTTATTTTCATATAATTCTTTATTCTTATAATTGTTGAATATTGTTGTTTATTGTTGCACATCGCACCAACGCATCACAGCAAATTCCTTAAACGTGTAAATGTAAATGACGTATAAAGTTGATCCTTGATCCTTGAAAGACATGAGAAGAGAAAGGCAGATATGCAGAATGGGAGTGTAAATATCACCATGAATACTCGGGCTAAGTAGCTCATGTTTGGATTCTGTATTCTATGTAAATTTATCTTTGTTCTTCTTATTCCTTTTGCAACCTTATTTTCTTCCATTATTTATATGCTTCCATTTGAGCCATGCCGTGCTTTATTGATTGGTTGGATTGGTAAATTGCAGAAGTGATCCAACATGATTAATCTGTCATGCCCCGATGAGAACCACAATTGATTGATAGCTACACTCTACTCTAAACTTTTACTTACACATTCTCTCTTTCAAAGTGATGGACATTAAGAAAGGCAAAACATCATCATGTTAGACACTGCTCCAGAACATCTGGTTGAGACACTTGGAAGTGACCCACCCCGTAATTAAGACAATCTTAACTTGACAGAATCAAAGTTAAGTCATGTTAGCATTCCAGAGAATGTTGGAGTTTTAAGGATCATATAAAGGGCAGTTAGATCCAATGGGATATCCATTGTTGTTGGTTCAAACTCAGCTTGAAACAGCTGGAGAGTTCTTACCTTGTTACCACACATTTTGAAGTCTATGATTCAAAAACAAATGGACAAGCTTTTCTCATCTTCTACCTTGCATCTTTCAAGATCTCAGAATGTTCCAATATTTTCTATTGCTGAAAAATTATGGCTGAAATGCAGCCTTTGCTATAATATATTCAATGCACATTTAATCTGAGCATAGCAAGTGTGATTATCACTGGACAACCTACTATTAATAATGTTGATTGAGAGGGAAGTATTAGCCAGGGGAACAAGGATACCATGTGTGTTTTTCTCCAAAATAATAGCATGAATGTATTTTTTTCTATCTGTTTGAGGAGACCAACAGGGATAAAACTGAAAAAAAAAATCACCTTTAACACTCCCTTAATCGCAGCCTGATTTGGAGCACTAGTTTCTGATGTGAGGCTTGAATCCACTGCTTTCTGACTCAAATCTTAGATACTGCTCACTAATCAACATCTGAAGTAGGCTGGCTTTTCTGTGCAGTGCTGGAAAAGTCATATGGTCTCAGAGGTAAGTATAGAACTTTGGAAAGTAGGAGCTGGGCCACCTCCATCAGTCCATTTCACCATGGCTGATCCTTCATCTGGGCACCATATTCCTACTCTCTTTCTTTACTACTTCCTTCCTAACTGTAGCCTTGCTTATTGTCTTGCCAGTGGACCTCCTGAGTGAGGAAATTTGCACTCAATGTAAACTGCCTGGATTTTGCCTTTCTCCAGTTCCGTCTTCCCATGTGCTTGCCATTTTCTTCACTCTACTAACAGTGACTTGATCTTCAGCCATCAAGGATCATTTAGGCTCTCCACGTTATGCTACCAAACTAAGACGACAAGACCAAAGAGGTAGCACTTGGAACTAATGAGTCTAAACAGGGATGTGGTAGATGTAACCCACCAGTGTATGTTTGTAATAGACAACAATGCAGCTTGAACAATAAATGTTGTTGCGCTTTAAGTGAGAAGAGCATCTGCCTTTCCTCAGTTTTCTGATCCTGTTGCTAAATCTCAGTTATGTATTTCAGACCGTGAACCTCCAGTCATGGGAAGCATCTACCCACATTTGGCCTATCTAACCCAGTTTGTAACTTGAATACCTGGTCCAGAGGAGTTCCATGAGAATGATCCCGAGAGGAGCGTTTGATGGCTCTGGGTCTGTACTCACTGGGGTTAAGAAGAATGAGGTGGGGGGGATCTCATTGAAACCTGGTGAAAATTGAAAGTCCAGGACCAGAAGGCACAGCCTCAGAATAGAAGGACATCCCTTTAAACAGAGATGAGGAAGGATTTCTTTAGCTAGAAGATGGTGAATCTGTGGAATTCATTGCCACAGATTGCTGTGGAGGCCAAGTCATTGGGTAGATTTAAAGCAGTGGTTGATAGGTTCTTGTTTAGTAAAGGTGTCAAAGGTCATGGGGAGAATGCAAGAGAATGGGTTTGAGAGGGAAAATAAATCAGCCATGATCAAATAGAAGGCAGATTCAATGGGCTGAATGGCCTAATTATGCTCCTATGTCTTATGGATGATTTTGTGTGTCGTCAGGTGACTCTATCTACCTGTACAGGTCATCCCTGGGTTGCAAAAAGGTTCAGATCCTGTAAACTATTCATCATGCAAGTTCCCACATTAGCAGAAGATGACTGCAGCCTGCAGCACCGGGCAAATCTGTCTCACGAATCTTTCCAAATGTGTGTTTGTGTGTACAGACTGTACATGAGTTAGGCATTCATAACCTGGGCAGAAGGGCCTGTGTAGTGAATAAAATATTGCATGGATTATTTTGAGGAAAATTAGTGGAGTTATCTTGGTATCATGACCAACATTCATCGCCTCAACTAACACCATCCATTGTCTCTTTGTTTAGTGTGCTCAAATTGGTTTTGTTTACAAATGAGTGTGATCACATGTTTGTATTATTCCATTCGCTGAGGATGTGAGAGGTGCTGTATGAGGTCAGTCATGTGCTGTATCTATCTATCTATCTATTTATTGAGATACAGTGTGGCTCTTCAAGCCATGGAGCCCGACAATCCTCCAATTTAACCCTAGCCTAATCATAGTGCAATTTACAGTGACCAATTAACTGACCAACCGGGACGTCTTGGGACAGCGGGAGGAAACCCATGTGGTCATGGGGAGAACGTACAAGCTCCTTGCAGGCAATAGTGGGAATTGAACCCAGGTCGCCCGTGCTGTGAAGCGTTGTGCTAACCACTGCGCTACCATGCCACCCCTCTGATTTCATCACTAAAAGTGGTTTCTTGTCCTTAAATCTGTGGTTGAAGAAATGATTATTTTCACAGAGTCTTTTCTTGCATCTTAGTAGGAGCTATGATTCAAACTTCTCATGTGAAGTATATTTCTAAAGATGTTTTAACATCCTGATTTGATTTTTGACCATATCCCCATTTTTAGTTTGTCCCCATCACACCTTATATTCCGTCTGGGTAGCCTCCAACCTGATGGCATGAACATTGACTTCTCAAACTTCCGCTAATGCCCCACCTCCCCCTTGTACCCCATCCGTTATTTATTTATATACACACATTCTTTTTCTCTCTCTCCTTTTCCTCCCTCTGTCCCCTTCACTATATCCCTTGCCCATCCTCTGGTTTTCCCCCCCTCTCCCTTGTCTTTCTCCCCGGGCCTCCTGTCCCATGATCCTCTCATATCCCCTTTGCCAATCACCTGTCCAGCTCTTGGCTCCATCCCTCCCCCTCCTGTCTTCTCCTATCATTTTGGATCTCCCCCTCCCCTCCCACTTTCAAATCTCTTACTAGCTCTTCCTTCAGTTAGTCCTGACGAAGGGTCTCGGCCCGAAACGTACCTCTTCCTATAGATGCTGCCTGGCCTGCTGCGTTCACCGGCAACTTTGATGTGTGTTGTTTTCTTCCCACTTGTTTGGGAAGAAGGCTATGACGTTGTGGTCTTTTTAGTCTTCATTCAGTCTTCACTGGAAAACGGTCCCATTCAAGCTATTTTATGAAGGCAGAAGTTCAATACCTTTTTTAGACCTGGAATAACCAAACAAAAAATCAAGTTATTGATCAAAGAAATGAATTGGGCAGGCAGAGGATTGTTCTTACGAGGCAGGTTATTATCTGGAGTGTACTGACTGAGAAGAAGGTTGTTGGAAGCTGATTCAGCATTAACATTTAAAAGGAAATGGGTAAACAATAGATGGAAGCTATTGATTTTCAGAGCCACAAGAAAAGGAGAGGAACTAATTTGATAATGTGTTCAAGTATCCTAGGACAAGCACAGCAGATTAATGTTGGTACTCCACCATATGCTAGCCCCCACCATCTGTGTTTTAAACTTCAAAATCAATCATTTCCACCTGCCCTGTTTTCAAATCCCTCAAGGCCTTCTCCCTCTAGAAATCTATTTAATTGCATCCGCATGCACTTTGTCTGAATTATATTTCCTGGTAGCTCATCTACAAGTCATTGACTTGAGATGAGGAAGTGTTTGATCAAAGTTCTGTAAAACTTTTACCTTGTAACCCTGAGCATTTCTGAAGCAGTTTAATGCAATCTGCTTTCATGCTGGATCATTATCAATTGCTTCCATGAATAAGTCTAGTTTGTGATCCCATCTGGTGTTCAGGAACCTTTTGGTAAATTATCTATTTGTTAAAAATGCATAAACATGCTACCATAACCCATGCTCTCATCCATAACTAGGATGAGACAGTTTGTCTATTATTTATACAGAGCACAAATGGCCCTGTGTTGCCTGCACCCACTATTACAAGGTCATCTTACTGGCATCGCAGAGGATTCATATTGCTCATCAGCAAAGGGTAAAGAGATGCTGTTTTAAGGTGCAATTTGCCTTTTCTTGCAGTTGGAAATGTCGGCAAAGGGTGATCCTCTAATCCAGTTTGAACTGTTTGCCATCACTTTTTTGGTCTTTTCCTTTAACAATGGAGACACAAGAGGCCACGGACGATGGAATCTGGAGCAAAAATGAAATCCTGAATAAACTCAGCACGCCGAGCAGCGTCTGTAGGGTGGGAGGGAAGGACTTCTCTATGTTTTGAGCCAAGACTTGAATCAACATCAGAAATTCCTTCTGTCCCCCGATGCTGTTCAACCTAGCGTGTTTCTCCAGCAGTTTGGTTTTCTCTTTCCTTCTGCTTTTACAGTATTTATCCCACCCAGTATTTCACCTTGTCTCTATAAAGCATCATCATGACACATCACTAAAGAATGTGTCCACATCCTCCACCTCTGCCCCCTGTGGTTACCTTTGATCCGACTCCTCCCTTAATTCCCCTCTTGCTATTTGTGTGCTGATAACATTTCTCTTTGAGTATTCTTTGATTTTATCAGCCTGTATTTTTTATAGTTTTTTTTTGTTTTCTGTGCTGCTTTCTTTTTACTTTCCCTCCCACACTTTGTATATTGTTCTAGCCTGGGTGCCTAGAAAGGGAGTATACAATAAGAGCTCCTGGTGAAAGGGGAGGAATAATGGGATGCAGGTTCCCAGTCAGTTACGGAGTAATAGAGTCAGAGAGCAATACGGCACATAAACAGGACCTTTGCCTAATTTCCATACTGACCATTTCCCCACATTACGCTTAGATCTCTCTAAACCTTTCCTAATCAATTTCTCGAACTTCTGGTAATTTTTTCCCCCTCTTTTTACATTCCCCATCCTGACTCCCCTTTTACCCTTTTTCTTCACCTCACCTGCCTCTGGTGCCCCTGCCCCTTCTTCCCTTTCTCTCATGACCCTCTCTCCTTTCCTATCAGATTCCTTCTTCTTCAGCCCTTTACCTCTTCCACCTGTCACTTCCGAGCTTCTCACTTCATCCCCCCTTCCCCCACCTACCCACTTTTCCCTTACCTGGTTTCAGCTATCACCTGCCAGCTTATACTTCCTCCCTTCCCTGCACCTTTTATTTTTGCTTCTTGCCCTTCCTTTCAAGTCCTGATGAAGGTTCTTGGCCTGAAATGTGAACTGTTTATTCCTCTCTGTAGATGCTGTCTGGCCTGCGGAGTTTCTCCAGGATTTTGTGTTCGTTGCTCTGGATTTCCAGCATCAGCAGAATTCCTTATGCAAGCCTTTCCTCTCCTTGGATGAATATGTAAATGAGCGGATTAAGATTGGCGGAATTGTGAATAATGTAAAGGGCTATCAAAGAATACAGCAGGTTATAGATCAATTACGTACATATATGGGCAGAGAAGAGGCAGCTAGATTTTACTCTGGGCAAGTGTGAGGAATTGTACTTTGGGAGGTCAAATGGAAGGAGAAAATCATACAGGTGGGCCCCAGAATAGCATTAAGATGCAGAGCAATCTAGGAGTCCAGGACCATGGTTCACATAAAGAAGGCATGTGAATGCCTGTCTTTATTGGTAGAGGTAAGAGTAAGGACATCATGTTGCAGTTGCATAAAACTTTTGATCAGACTAGCCTTGTCCTGCTGAAGGGTCTCAACCTGAAACATCGACTGTTTACTCTTTTCCATAGATGCTGCCCGGCCTGTTGAGTTCCACCAGCATTGTGTGTGTGTTGCTTTGGATTTCCAGCACCTGCAGATTTTCTCCTGTTAATGCTCAGACCAGCCTTGCTGTATTGTGTGCCATTCCGGTCACCCCACTATAGGAAGAATGTTGAAATTGCGGATAAAATGTGGATGGAGTTTGCCAGCCTGCTGTCTGAATTAGAGGGTTTGAGCTATAAGGAAATGTTGGACAAACCTGGGTTGTTGTCCTCAGAGCAATGGTGGCTGAGGGGCATTTTGAAAACTATGAGAGCAGTTGATAGGGTAGATGGTTCCCCAGGGTAGAAATGAGAGGGTACTTTTGAGATTAGAGAGGGGATATTTAAAGGTATCATGAGGGGCAGAGATTAGTTGTAGCCTGGAATGGGTTACCTGGGATAGTAGTGGAATTAGAGTTTTGTGGAGTTTCCAAGAGTCTTTTCTGTAGACACATGAATATGAAGGAAATGGAGGGAAATGGATAATAAATAGGAGAACATTTGGTATAAATTGGCATCCAGACTGGCAGAATGTCATGGGCTGACTGACCTGTCCAGTGCTATACAGTTCTATTTTCTATACTCTGTGTTATCCATGTACCCACTCATTTGCCTTTTAAATGTTAATACTGTACTGGCCTCAACCACTTCTCGTTCTAAATACCCACTATCCACTGATATAAAAAGTTGCCTCCCCAGGTTGCTGTTGAATCCTTCCTCTCTGGCCTTAAATCTGTGCCAAAAAGTTTTAGATCCCTTGTCCCTAGGGGAAACATTTACCCTCTCTCTGCCCCCTCATAATTCCACACATCTCAAAAAGTCACTCCTCAGTCTCCTGTGCTGGAAGGAATAAAGTCTTAGCCCACCCAGCATCTCCCTCTGACTTACATCCTCCAGTCTTGGCAACATTCTTGTAAGTCTCCTTTGCATTCTTAATGATGTCTTTCCTGTGACATGTTAACCAAAACCATACACAACACTCCAGATGAGTTGAAAAAGAAAGCAGGAGTTAGTACCCCAGTGAGTGAATGGGAAGGGCCTGAACAGAGGTCCTGTTAATTGTTGAGTGGGTACAGGTGAATTTCAGGAAAGTACAGGAACTGGGACCCGGTGATGGAAAGGGACCTGCATTACCATGAGTTTCAGGGAAGTTGGATCTGGGCCGTACCCTCCAAATATCCGGACCTGCCTCTCAAGTTTTTTTGCACTACCTTACTTTCCCTTTTCTATTTTCTACTTATGATTTATAATTTAAATTTTTAATATTTACTATCGAGTTGTAATCCAGGGAGTGCGAAGTCCAGAATCAAATATCGCTGTGATGATTGTATGCTCTAGTATCAATTGTTTGGCGACAATAAAGTAAAGTAAAGTAAAGTTAGGAAACACGGGCAACAGTGTAGAAGGACTGCGGGGGAACTAAAGCTACCATTATTGTCTCAGGAGCCTACAGGAACTGTGGCTCCAGGTCGCTTCAGGCGAGAATGTCGAACATCACTTGGTCAGGCAGATGCTGAACTTTCGGGAATTGGAACGCAGATAATTGAAATTTCATAAAAGTTTCAGTATCTCACATACTGTCAGCTTTGTTTTATTTTTTGCCTCATCATACTCTGTGCATTCTATGTCACTGAGCGATTTCTGGATCTAGTACTTTACCTTTGTGTGCACATACTTAAGCTGAACCTTTGAAATCTCCCACTGCTCAGAGACTGATTTGGCACTTGCTAAATGTTTTCTCATCCAGCAAAGCTGACCTTATTCTGATTTGGAACAGAGACCCCTATTTTAAGAGGTGCACTGCGCATTGAAACGTTGGGGCAGGGTGGAAGGAAGTGTATTGTTCCAGCAGACTTTGGCTTGGATCCTCCTGGGTCTGGCCTGTCACTTGGGCTGACACCTGCAGTCCCCACACACACACCTGTGCAGGATCAACTTGGCTGACCCTCTCTATCCTCGAGTGGGATGGTGTGGTCCAGATGTTGACCAGGCCTTAGGGCCCAGCTGTTGGAGCTCAGCCCATTTAGCACATGGAAAGGACTTGACAGCTCCTCACCAGGAGACCACAGTGAGAGCCGATCGGAAATAACCTCTGCTGCTCACTGGCAATCAACCTCAAGGATGCACGCTTAGCCCAGTGCTGTACTCTCTCTACACCCATAATTGTGAGGCCAGGCACAGCTCATACATTAATAAATTTTTTGACAAGGCAACTACTGTTGGCAGAATCTCAGATGGTGACACGAAGGAGTACAGGAGTGAGATAGATCAGCTGGCTGGGAGGTGTCACATCAACAACCTTGCACTCAACGTCAGTAAGACTGAGGAATTGATTGTGGACTTCAGGAAGAGGAAGTTGAGGGAACACACGGCAGTCCTCATCAAGGGATCAGAAGTGGAAGGGCTGAGCAGTTTCAAGTTCCTGGGAGTCAACATCTCTGAGGATCTAACCTGGACCCAGCATATTGATGCAATTACAAAGAACATACAGCATCAGCTTTATTTCAGTAGGAATTTGAGGAGATTTGGTTTGTCATGAAAGATATTCTCAATTTTCTCCAGATGTACAGTGGCGAGCATTCTAACTGGTTGCATCACCATCTGGTATAGAGGGGCCACTGCACAGGATCAGAAAAAGCTGCAGGAAGCTGTAAACTCTGCCAGCCGCATCATGGGCACTAGTCTCCCCAGCATCTAGGATACCTGGATGCCTCAAAAATTGCAGCATCCATCATTAAGCCCTCGCCATCCAGGACGTGCCCTCTTCTCATTGCTACCATCAAGGAGGAGGGACAGGAGCATAAAGACACACACCCAGCATTTTACAAACACCTTCTTCCCTCTGCCATCAGATTTCTGAATGGACAATGAACCTAGGAACATTACCACAGTCCCACCCCCTCTTTTTGCACTCCTTATTTAATTTTCTTTTTTATATATACTTATTATAAATTATAGCTTTATTGTTATGTATTGCCACAAAACAACAAATTTCATGACATACATGTGCCAGTGAAATTAAACCTGATTCTGAGTCTGGAGGTTTTGCTTTGTTTTCTTTCTTTTTAAATCTTTTTATTGAGTAAGTATACAAAAAAGGTAAGCCATATAAACATTAATACAATGTTAAAGTACAATAAAATTCCAAAAGATAACAATACCAAAAAGAAAATACTACAAACAATGTAATTTAAGCATAAGAAACCAAGATAACATAATAGTATACTAGATTTTATATATATCAATGGAAAAAAAAGAAAAAAAAAACCCCCAAAAAAAAACCCACCGTGCAACTACCTAAAAGCAAAGCAAAGCAATGGGCTAACTTGAAACCAAACAGAGTTAAACTTAAAATCACGTCCTCAATCCCGACCTCCATTAAAACAGTGAAAAAAAAACAAGAAGGGTAAATATTACATTAAATGAAAATATCGAATAAAAGGTCCCCAAATCTGTTCAAATTTAAATGAAGAATCATAAAGGTTACTTCTAATTTTCTCCAGATTCAAACATAAAATCGTCTGAGAAAACCAAAAAAAGGTAGTTGGAGCATTAAGCTCTTTCCAATGTTGTAAAATACATCTTTTCGCCATTAAAGTAAGAAATGCAATCATTCTACGGGCTGAAGGGGAAAGATTACTAGAAATTTTAGGTAGTCCAAAGATAGCAGTAATAGGGTGAGGAGAGATATCTATATTTAATACCTTAGAAATAATATTGAAAATATCTCTCCAAAAAGTTTCCAAAGTAGGGCAAGACCAAAACATATGAGTTAAAGAGGCTATCTGCCCCGAACATCTATCACAGAAAGGATTAATATGCGAGTAAAAACGCGCTAACTTATCTTTGGACATATGTGCTCTATGAACCACTTTAAATTGAATTAGGGAATGTTTAGCACAAATAGAGGAAGTATTAACTAATTGTAAAATCTGCCCCCAATCATCCACAGAAATGGTAAGCCCCAATTCCTGTTCCCAATCTACCCTAATCTTATCAAATGGAGCTTTCCTAAGTTTCATAATAATATTATAAATCATAGCCGATGCACCTTTCTGACATGGATTAAGGTTAATTATCGAATCTAAAATATATATAGGAGGAAGCATTGGAAAGGAAGAAAGTATAGTACTTAGGAAATTTCTAACTTGTAAATATCTAAAAAAATGTATTCTTGATAAGTTATATTTATTAGATAATTGTTCAAAAGACATAAGGGAACCATCTAAAAATAAATCCAAAAACCGTAAAATACCCTTAGTCTTCCAAGTTTGAAAAGCGCGATCCGTAAAAGAGGGAGGAAAAAATATGTTGCCTAAAATAGGAATCGCTAACCCGAATTGATTAAGATCAAAAAATTTTCTGAATTGAAACCAAATGCGCAAAGCATATTTAACTATCGGGTTAGAGACCTGCTTAAGGCGTTTCGAATCAAAAGGAAGAGAGGAACCTAAAATAGAACCAAGTGTATAACCCTGAACAGATTGTAATTCCAATGCTACCCATTTAGGAATAGATAGTATGTCCCGGTCAAGTAACCAAAATTTCATATGTCGAATATTAATAGCCCAATAATAAAATCTAAAGTTAGGTAATGCTAAACCTCCATCTCTCTTAGCTTTCTGTAAATGTATTTTACCCAGTCTCGGATTCTTATTCTGCCAAATAAATGAAGAAATTTTAGAGTCAACTTTATCAAAAAAAGATTTAGGAACGAAAATTGGTAATGCCTGAAACACATATAAAAATTTTGGCAAAAAAAACATCTTAACTGCATTAATACGACCAATCAAAGTTAAATATAAGGGAAACCATTTAGATGAAAGTTGAGTAATATGGTCTATTAATGGTAAAAAGTTAGTCTTAAATAAATCTTTATGTTTACAAGTAATTTTAATCCCAAGATATGAAAAGTAATTATTAATCAATTTAAATGGAAATTTATAATATAAGGGAAGATGTTTATTAATCGGAAAAAGTTCACTCTTACTAAGATTTAATTTATAACCTGAGAAAAGACCAAATTGTGCTAATAACTCTAAAACAGCAGGAATGGATCTCTCAGGATTAGAAATATATAAAAGTAAATCATCAGCATAGAGTGATAATTTATGGGACTTTAATCCCCGAGTTATCCCAGTAATATTTGAAGATTCTCGAATAGCAATTGCAAGAGGTTCTAATGCAATATCAAATAATAGGGGACTAAGAGGACAGCCTTGTCGAGTACCACGAAAGAGAGGAAAAAAAGGTGAGTTTAAGGAGTTAGTACGAACCGAGGCTACAGGGGAGTGATATAACAGTTTAATCCAGGATATAAATTTCAAGCTAAAATTAAACATTTCAAGCACCTTAAATAAATAAGGCCATTCTACTCTATCAAAAGCTTTCTCGGCATCTAAAGAAATAACACACTCAGGAACATTTTGTGAGGGAGTATAAACGATATTTAACAATGTACGAATATTATAAAAAGAGTAACGACCTTTAATAAAACCCGTTTGGTCTTCCGAAATAATAGAAGGAAGTACTTTTTCTAGTCTATTTGCTAATAACTTAGAAAAAACTTTAGAATCAACATTTAATAAAGATATTGGTCTATAAGATGCACATTGAGCAGGGTCTTTATCCTTCTTTAGTATTAAAGAAATTGATGCTCTATTAAAAGATTCCGGAAGTTTACCAAGTTTCAAAGAAGCCTCAAAAACCTTATAGAGCCAAGGAATCAATAAAGAAGCAAAACATTTATAAAATTCAACGGTAAACCCATCAGGGCCAGGAGCTTTCCCCAGATTCATAGAAAAAATAACATTCTTAATCTCATCCATTGTAATGGAAGTATCTAATAAAGAAGACATATCCTGTGAAATCTGAGGGAAGTCTAACTTATCTAAAAAATCATTCATATATTTAGAATCTCGAGGAGACTCTGATTGATATAAAGAAGAATAAAAATCACTCTTTGGGACACTTTTAAAGCCTATATTCGGGGTCAGATTATTTCGTATTCCGTTGCTTTGAGGAAGAAACAGAAGCAGGAGGAGATGGCAATTGTGGACAAGATTAAAGAAATTGATAAGAAATATGTTATGGCTCCTTCTGAGGAGCTATACAAACAAAGAACTGAACTTCAAATGGAACACAGTTTACTACTCTCGTCCTCGATTGTAAACCAATTAAAGAAAACAAGAAGTGATTTTTATGTTCACAGTGATAAAATTGGCAAGCTGCTGGCTAATCAATTGAAATCTAATTATGTTAAATCTCAAATCAATCAGATTTATAACCAAAATGATCGATTGATATTGGATCATGTGGGGGTTTTGCTTTGTTTTCTGTCAAATCCTTTCATTAATTTCAACAGTACTTTTCAAAAAGAATATCTCTTAGATTCGGAATCATTTAAAAAAACTGTTCAAATTGATGTGAACAACTGGAAGAATTTAAGAAGAGATTAATTAAAACATAGAAACACAGAAATAATTATAAACATTAAGCAAGTAAAATAACTAAAACTAAAACAACTTCTTTACTCGTTTGGCTTTCAATCCACAGTGGTGGAATTCCTTCCCTCCTCAAAATAAATCTCGAAGGATTTGAGGATCTAATGGAATTCAGCTATGGAGAGTAACTGTCACTCAGAAAGCCTCTGACTTTTCTACGCTGGGACAGGTGGAAGTCTGAAACTCACTGAAGTTTCCCCAGCTGAATCCCAGTGGTTCACGTTGAAAGCATCAACTCCAGCCAGCACCATTTTCACATTACGTTCAAATGTTGCACATCAACGTGATGAGTTTCATTGAATGCTGTGTTGGTAGAGGGGCTTGTCAGACACATTTTCATCAATAGCGGGTCTTTAAATGCTCATTTTCCGTTTTGCAGGGATAAGTGCTACATATTCTGATGCAATAGAGCATGATGGTGACCCTATGCCCGAGATGGTAAGCGAAAAACTTTGTGGGCATGCGGCATGCAGTGCTACTCCTCGATTCTTTAAACCTCATCCATAATATAGAGAAAGAGAGTAAAAAGATTAAAGGGATTTAAAGATTGGCTTTATTTGTCACATGTACGTCGAAACATGCAGTGAAATGTGTCTCTGGATAATGACCAACACATCGAAGGATTGTGCTAGGGGCAGCTTGGAAGTGTCACCACCATCTTGGCACCAACATGCCCACAACTCATCAACCCTAACCCCACCCATATGTCTCTTAGAATACGGCAAGAAACCTGGAGGATATCTTTACTGCCAGATGGAGCAGCAAATGATTTTTTACAAACTGGAAGTAAAGAGCGAGATTAGCTTTATTTGTCACGTGTATATTGAAACACCGACACATACAGTGACATGCATCCTTTGCGACAACGACCAGCACAAACTGAGCAGCCCACAAGCGTCAGCACACTTCCAGCACCAGCATACCATGCCCACAGCTCCCTGACTCTTACGTCGTTGGAAGGTGAGAGGAACCCGGAGCATCCGGAGGAAACTCACGGAGAGAACGTACGAGATCCTTGCAGACATCGGCGGGAATCGAGCACCGATCGCTGGTGCTGCAATCAAAATATGTTCCTCAAAGTGTTACACTAACCACTGCTCTACTGGACAGATCCTAGTGAGATGTTTTCACAGGAAATTTCTCACGCCAGCTTGGTGGCAGGTAGTTGGTTGCGAGAACACATGACAACAGGTTAACCTTTCCAAACTTGTTTCTGTGGTGACAGATGGTGGTCCCCAGCACGACTGAGAAAGAATCACACATACAAAATCATTAAGGAATCAGCAGGTCCGGCAGCATCTATGAAAAGGAATGGAACAGTTGACATTTTGGGCTGAGACCCTTCATCAGAACTAGGAAGGAAGGGGGATGAAGTCAGAATAAGAAGGTGGGGGGAGGAGATGGGAGACAAGCTAGAAGGTGATAGATGAATCCAGGTAGGTGAGAGAGGGAGGATGAAGTGAGAAGCTGGGAGATGATAGGTGGAAAAGGTAAATGGCTAGAGAAGAAGGAATCTGATAGGAGAGGACAGGGTGCCATGGGAGAAAGGGAAGGGGGAGAAGCACCTGGGGGAGGTGAGGAGAAGAGGAGAGGTAAGAGAAGAGAGTGGGGAATGGATGAAGAGGGGTGAAATTACTAGAAGTTAAAGAAATCAATGTGCATGCCATCAGGTTGCAGGTTATCCAGACGAAATATGAGGTGTTGCGCCTCCAACCCAATAGTAAACTCATCATGGCAGTAGAGGAGGCCATGTACTGGAATGGGAATGGGGATTGAAATTAGAATGGTTGGCCACCATGAAGTCCTGCTCATTGCAGATGGAATGAAGGTGCTTGATAAAACTGTCCCCCAAATTTACATTGGGCCTCACCACTATAGAGGAGGCCTCATCGGGGACACTGGATACAGAAGATGACCCGAACAGATCTGAAGGTGCTTCACCTGAAAGTGCTGTTTGGGGGCCTGAATAGAAGCGAGGGAGGAGGTGAGTGGGCAGGAATAGCATTTCTTCTGCTTGTAGGTTTAAGTGCCAGGAGGGAGCTAGTGGGTAGAGATGCATGGACAACGGAATAATGGAGAGATTCATCCCTATGGAGAGCATAAGGGGAGAGTTGGGGGAGGCATAAAGATGTGTTTCGTGTTTGGATCCCATTGAACATGGCTGAATTTGTGAAGAATGAGATGAATTTGATGTACACCTACAGGACCACCTACATAGTATAACTGTTTTGTTGACTTAGTAGAGAATTTGTCCTAAAATGATTTGTTGAGTACTTGGATGAAATTCATCTGATTTTTTTCAAATGAACTTCTTTCTTGTCAAGATTGTAAGACATTGTGTGGATTGTAAGACATAGACTGATTTTCTTTGCAGATTTCTCCCCACATTTAAATGATTCGAACACCAAGTTACAGGGATCTGGCAAAACACTTGATCTTATGTTTGATAACATAAAATCCAAACTGGAAACATTTAAACATAATGCCAAAAATGTCACTTTTAAATATTTCCAAACCTAAAAAAAACACACATAACAGATTTTCTATATCCTGAAAAAACAGGCAGCCTACAGAGAAGTCATCACAGTGGTGTCAAGAAAACAACCTCTCCCTTAATGTCGCAAAAAAAAAGGAGCTGGTTGTGGACTACAGGAGGAATGGAGACAGGCTAACCCCTATTGACATCAATGGATCTTGGGTTAAGAGGGTGAACAGCTTTAAGTTCCTCAGCACACACATCTCACGTGGTCTGTACATACCGGCTGTGTGGTGAAAAAAACACAGCAGTGCCTCTTTCACCTCAGACAGTTGAAGAAGTTTGGTATGGGCCCCCAAATCCTATGAACTTTCTACATCCTGACTGGCTGCATCACTGCCTGGTATGGGAACTGTACTTCCCTCAATTGCAGGACTCTGCAGAGAATGATACGGACAGCCCAGCGCATCTGTAGATGTTTACCACTATTCAGAACATTTACAGAGAGAGGTGCATAAAAAGGGCCCAAAGGATCACTGGGGACCCGAGTCACCCCAACCACAAACTGTTCCAGCTGCTACCATCCGGGAAACAGTACTGCAACATAAAAGCCAGGACCAACAGGCTGATTAATTCACGCTGATACAATTGTATTTCTATGCTATATTGACTGTCCTGTTGTACTTATTATTTATTACAAATTATTATACATTGCACATTGCACATTTAGATAGAGACACAACGTAAAGATTATTACTCCTCATGTATGTGAAGTATTTAAGAAATAAAGTCAATTCAATTCAATTCAGAGACTTCCAATCCAATTTTTGAATACCATCGGTTCAACTACAGAACATGTTTCTTTAAGATTCACTAAGTTCAAGTTGTTTGAAGAAACTACAAAATTCATAAAATATGTAGACAGTGTAACATCAGACAAACTGAATTTAGAAAATGTTGCAGTGGATTGATTTGGATAATTTTGAAATGTAATTAATTGATTGACAAAGCTGTTCAATTTGGAGGCAAAAATGTCATAGTCATAGTCATGGTCATACTTTATTGATCCCAAGGGAAATTGGGTAAATGTAAGAGCTAAAATAGAAAATGTTGAAAGGCATCGGTTAGTGACTGGATCAAAGCATAAAGGTCCAGACAAGTGGGGTTCTGAAACTTTTAACCATCGGAAAAAATCTTGTAATGGTAATATTAAGAGCATTTTTATTGACATATTCATATGAGTCATTGTTTGCATTGAATTTGGTCAAATCTAATTATAGGAGTAGACTTGCTGATGAAGCCAGTGCTATGTGCATAGTTCTCAAAACAACCAAATCAAGCTGGATATAAAGTATTTGTCATCATTATTGCAGCAACAATAGTCTCATTGAGAGTAAAGTGTGTTTATTTTCCTTTCCTTGATCTTTTATAATTTATAAATCTTATAATTTCACATTCACATTTCTTAAGTTATATATGAGGTACAATTTGAATACTATTTATAAATAATGTTATTTTTAACTTGTCTTTTTAAAATATTAATATAAATTTTTGAACAGGTTTTCTAAAATGTGTAATTTATTTCAATTTGTCTCTGTTATACTTTTATTACTAGTAAAGCAATGAATGCACATAAATAAGCAACAGGTCTCATTCATTCTTTTTCTTTAAAAAGGCCATAACTATTGTTACTCATTCATTAATCATTGGTAATCTCTGCTCAGAATTACCAAAGCACGCAGGAGAATTTTTTTTAGAAGGTTGTCACCATTTCTGGCAGACATTCGCAAAAAGGTTTGCCACCCCTGCTATAGAGTAATATTGATGAGATCTACAATAGAAGTATAAGTTTTCATAAATTCATCAACACTACGTATTGTATTGAATATCATGTTTCTTTTCAGTGTTTGTTAACCCACGTTAACTGTTACTAAATCTCTATCAAAACACATCGCCTTCAATGATATCAACACACATCAAAGTTGCTGGTGAACGCAGCAGGCCAGGCAGCATCTCTAGGAAGAGGTATAGTCGATGTTTCAGGCCGAGACCCTTCGTGTGTTGCTGTGTGTTGCTTGAATTTCCAGCATCTGCAGAATTCCTCTTGTTTGCGCCTTCAATGATAGGATACTTTTAGCAAGGGTGATCGTGCAGTGATTACATTACATAGCTAGTAAAGCAGAGGCCTAACAATTTAACATATCCAAGTTCAAATCTCACCATGGCTGCAGTGGAATTTGAGTTTGATTAATAATTTGAAACAATGGCTAGTCAAGAGTAATGATTGCTATTTGAAAGCCAATCGGGTTCACTAAGAGTGAATGAATTCTGCTATCATTACTTGGTCAGGCGTATTCAGACCTGCAAATATATCTGACTTTTAAAATGTCATCTGAGATATTGAGATGCTGAGAGAAAATTGGGCTGTATTGAATTGAATTGACTTTATTATTTACATCCTTCATATACATGAGGAGTAAAAATCTTTAGGTTACATCTCCGTTCAAATATGCAATGTGCAATTATAGTAATTTAGAATAAACATTATGTACAACAGGATAGTCAATATAACATAAAAATACTGTGGTGTCAGCATGAATTAAGCAGTCTGATGGCTTGGGGGCCTTTATTTCACACCTGTCTTTGTAAATGTCCTGAATAGTGGGAAGTTCACCTCTACAGATGCGCTGGGCTGTCCGCACCACTCTCTGCAGAGTCCTGCAATTGAGGGAAGTACAGTTCCCACACCAGGCAGTGATGCAGCCAGTCAGGATGCTCTGAATTGTGCCCCTATATAAAGTTCTTAGAATTTGGGTGGGCCATACCAAAAGCGTAAAGCCAGTGTTGTATTTGTGTGTCAGTCGTGTTCATTTTCACAATGGCAGTGTAGGTTAAAGGGTCCCCTCGTAATGGTGAATTGTGAGTAGTTCTGGGCCCCTTATCTCGGAAAGGACTGGCATTGGAGAGGGTCCAGCAGAGGTTCACGAGAATGATTCCGCAAATGAAAGAGTTAATGTATGGGGAGATTTGAATGGTCCTGGGCCTGTATTTGCTGGAGTTCAGAAGAATGGGGTGGATCTTATTGAAATCCATCAAACTTTGTGGATGTGGATAGGATGTTAGAGGATGTTTCCCATAGTTGGGGAGTCTAGGATCAGAGGGCACAGCCTCAGAATAGAGGGATGTCCATTTAGAACAGAGATGAGGAGGGGTTTCTTCAGCAAAAGGAGTGGTGAATCTGTGGAATGCATTGTCACAGACAGCTGTGCAGGCCAAATTACTGGGTATATTTAAAGTGGAAGTTGATAGGTTCTTGATTAGTAAGGGCATCAAAGGTTACGGGGAGAAGGCAGGGGAATGGGGTTGAGAGGGATAATAAATCAGCCACTGCGGAATGGCAGAGCAACGCGATGGAACAAATGACCTAGTTCTGCTCCTCCGCCTTATGGTCTAATGCTGTTGTTTTTAGTGGCTTGCAGTTTTTTTTTCCAGACTGTATCCTGTCTTTTCAGTGCTTTGGTTAAGGATCATTGGAAGTGTGGGGATGAGGGGGAGGAAAATTTGAAAATCAGCGCAATAATGACCGACCAAATGGATAGACTACTGTTAAATCTTTATCAGCATATTCCTTGACCTGAGGCAGCGATGACTATAGTGTTTCATTTATACTTCCAGTCCAAAGTTTTCCAACTTCTTCCTAGGGAATGAGAATCAAAAACTTGGGAGCAAAAGTTTGAGGTGAGAGGGGAAAGATTTCAAAGGGTCCTGATGGACAACTTCACACAAATGGTGGTGGGACTGTGGAATGAGCTGCCAAAGGAAGTGGTAGATACAAGTACAGTGGCAACAATTGGAAAACACTTGGACAAGTTAGTGGATCGGGAAGGTTTAAAGTGATATGGGCCTAACACAGGCAAATCGGACTGGCTTTGATGGGCATCTTGGTTGGTATAGACAAGGTGAGCTGAAGGAACTGTTCCTGTGTTGTGTTATCTGTGTCCTCTTTGAAACTGGCAATTTACAGATTTCTCACCGACAGGCAGAAAGGTTGCTTTTAAAATAAATAGCTCTCAAGCTCCATAATGGCATCAAAAATAAATACTTGACTAAAAGAGGCATGTGAAGGATCTAGTTTTTGTTGATTTCTTTGTAAGAACAGTGAGTTAAACGATGGGCAAGGTAAATGACAGATTTAGTACCAGAATTAGAAAACTGAGGAAAACCAGGTGCTCTTTTCAATCAGAGCACAGCAATATCGAGATGCTTAAGCTGAGTTGAGGTGTATTATAAATAAAGATACATTGGTGGGTTACATTGATCACATCTCTGTTTTGACATGTCAGTTCCAAGAACTAACTCTTTTTTCTTCTCACCTTCCTCTGCCGCAAGAGGTGGCAAGCCAATGTACTCAGTATATAGTGTGGAGGAAAACAATCACAGGGACATAAGAGGACAGAATTGGAGAGGCAGAATTCTCAGGAAAAGTGTTTCCCTCTTTACTCCTCACCATTAAAAAAACCCTCCAACCTTTGCTGCAATTACAAGTGCCCGAACTATTTTAGATATTTATAATGACAAAGCGAAAATCTAGTCAGCTCCATCTTGGGTACTAGCCTACAAAGTACCCAGGACATCTTCAGGGAGTGGTGTCTCAGAAAGGCAGTGTCCATTATTAAGGACCCGCAGCACCCAGGGCATGCCCTTTTCTCACTGTTACCATCAGATAGGAGTACAGAAGCCTGAAGGCACACACTCAGCGATTCAGGAACAGCTTCTTCCCCTCTGCCATCCGATTCCTAAAAGCACATTGAAGCTTTGGACACTAGCTCACTTTTTAAAAATATAAAGTATTTCTGTTTTTGCACGTTTTTAAAAATCTATTCAATCTACGTAATTGATTTACTTGTTTATTATTATTATTTTTATTTTTTTTCTCTCTCTGCTAGACTATGTATTGCATTGAACTTCTGCTGCTGCTAAGTTAACAAATTTCACGTCACATGCCGGTGATAATAAACCTGATTCTGAACCATAGTTAGATACTCACCAGGTCGATTCCTCTGCACTGCTCAGCATATGATTCCATTCTGTTATTTTTCTTTCTTACTTTAGGTTTTTCTTCTCCTTTCATTTCTTCTGGACCATCTAACAGCAGCTAGCATTAGAGCTGAGGCCATTCCTGCTCTCCTGGGAGAGGGCACAATACACCAAGAGGCAAGGAATCTTCGTGGCTTCCTGGCCCTGAGAATAATGATTGTGATTTGTGTGTCTGTCCCATGACTGATGAGATTAGCTGGCATGGAGGCTTATGGTCTAACATTGTATTTGAAGGACGCTAATGGGCTTTGTACACTCAGTGGCCACTTTTTTGGGTAGAGGAGTGGAATCCGGTGTGATCTTCTGCTGCTGTAACTGATCCACTTCAAGGTTTGATGTGTTGTGCACTCGTAAATGCTCCTCTGTCTGCTACTTTTGTAACATGTCACTGACACCTTCTTGTCAGCTTGAACCAGTCAGGCCATTCTCCTCTGTCCTCTCTCATTAACAAGGCATTTTCACCCACAGAACTGCCACTTAATCGCTATTTGTTTTCTGCACCATTCTCTGTAAACTCTACAGAATATTGCGCATGAAAATCCCAGGAGATCAGCAGTTCTTAATATACTCAAACCACCCCGTCTGGCACCAACGATCATTCCATGGTCAAAGTCACCGAGATCACATTTCTTCCCCACTCTGATGTTTGGGCTGAACAACAACAGAACCTCTTGACTGTGGCTGTATGCCTTTATGCATTGAGTTTCTGGCACATGATTGGCTGGTTAGATACTTGCATTAATGAAGAGGTGTACATAATAAAGTGGCCACTGTGTGTATATTAGGAATGGCAATTCTGCTGTCTCCGAAATTTCATCTCACTGCCTCCTAAAAGGGGTGTAGGCTCATGCTATGGACAGAAAACAGTCCTGAAGGCAGGTCTCTGCCTGAAATGTTGACTGTTTGTTAACATCCATGGATGCTGCCTGACCTGCTGAGTTCCTCCAGCATTTTGTGTGATCAGCTGCCTGGTGAAAGAAACTTTTAAGATGGTGTGGACTTTTAAGTACTTTACAGAAGGGAGATCTTGGAAAAGTCAGTTTGGACTGTGGGTAGTGATTTTTCCTGCCTGATCCTTCTTCCTGGACAGATGCAGGTCCCGCAGTGCTGATAGACCCGCAGCCAGTAACCTTTTCTAAGGGCCCATCAATGAACTGGCTAATCATTGACGAACCTAGATTTAACCAGCAAGTACCACCGTGGCACTTTTTGTAATTCTCCAAGCTAGATGGCAATATTTCAAAATACTGAAGTCTGGCCGTGTCTTATGTTCTCTGACACATCTGGGCACTGTGGCTGTATCGCTAATATCAAGCCTGCCTCGTGCCCAAGTTGATGAGGTGGAGGTAATAGGGAAAGAAATTTACAAAGACGATGTAGATTATCTTTACACTCTGGGATTAAATTGGTTTAGTGAGCTGTTTTGCAGATGAGGTTAGGATTTAATACTGCTTCCTCTGACCGTCAGATCTGGCAGCAGACAGATTAACCAGCTGTCCACCACATCTTTTTAATCATACACCCCTTGGAGTGAAGGTGAACTCTGTACAAGGGGGTTGCCAGAATGAGAGGAAGTAATGGTTTTAATGGGCAGGAAAGGTAGAGGAACAGGTGCAGTGAACAGATCAGTAACAGCTGGAATAAATCAAGGTTTGGGGAGCCAGAGGTTAGACACCTGAGATGTTGTAAGTGAACTGAGAGCAGCCTTTTATCCAGAGTGGAAAACTGGATGTCGATAACAGTGTGTGACCCTTGGCCTGGCTGTAGTCTTTGATGTCGTTGAACGTACCATCCTTTAGAGTGATCGGATATTTCAAGGTTCAAGTTCAAAGTAAATTTATTATCAAATATGTATATGTCACCCTATACCACCCTGAGATTTATTTTTCTGTTGGCACTCACAGGAGAACAAAATAATACAATAGAAGCAATAAAACTACACCTAAGGACTGATAATGTGCAACATAAGGCAAACTGTGCAAATACAAATACTGCTACTACAACTACTACTAATAATAATAATGCCTGGCATCAAGTGGCTGGCTCAGAGTTGGAAACCTCTTCCCAGTAAAGTAAGGGTTCCTTGTGGCAATACAGTACCAGGTGGTTAACACAGAAATATCAAAAATAAATAATAAACAATCAAAAAATTGAGGATGATAAATGCAGAAAATGCCAAGAGAAGCCAGAAACAATCCAACACATTGTAGGATCCTGCAGCAGTTTAACTCAATCTGATTACTTCCACAGGCACAATCAAATGGCAAACATCATTCACCAAAATCTTGCTTTAAAATACAAACTCATAAGAGAAACCTTACTGTAATATAAATACAGGACTGATTCAGTTTAATTCAGAGTCCCACAAATTATATTATGGTTGATACATTATTATGGATAGGAGCAGCTGTAATAACCATTTGGATATTATAATACTGTAAAAAGAAGCAAGCACAGATTACTTAAATAGATATGGCTATTCCAAACACACATAATATACAGAAACCAATAAGTGAAAAACACCAGAAATATGCTGAATTAAAAGAGGAAATTGAAAGACTATGGAACCTGAACAGGGTATACATTGTCCAATAGTAATAGCTACAACTATATCATTCCCAAACTCGCAACACAATAGCATTAAACGATTAGGCCAACACAGTTATATTTGTGTAATTCTCCAGAAAGACACAATACTAAACATCACTAGAATAGTCCGCAAGTTACAAGCAATGGAAAAATGAGTGTTCTCAGCTATGCACGTACCTCAGGTTTTATCAACTTGGGCTGAGAAAAACTAAGAATACAATAGTAAATTAATACAGAGAACATGAGTTGTAGAATCCTTGAAAGTGAGTCCATAGGTTGTGGAATCAGTTCGGAGTTGAGGTGAGTGAGGTTATCCACATTGGTTCAGGAGCCTGATGGTTGTAGGGTAATAATCATGTGGTGTGGAAACTAAGGCTCCTCTATTACTTTCTTGATCACAGCAGCAAGAAGAGATGACTTGGATGGTGGGGGTCTTTGATGGAGGATGCTGCTTTCTTGTGTCAGTGTTCTGTTCCTTGTAGATAATTATTTGAAAGAGAGAGGATTTTATTACAATGTCTTTCATGTCTCTTTCAGAATATACAAAGTGGTTTACAGCCAACTGGGTACTTATGAGGTGTGGTCACTCTTGTAGGAATTGAAGCTTCAGTCTGAGCAATGTAAACTCCACGAACTGCACTGTTTATAGAAATGTGTATTGTTGGGTAAATATTACCTAGTACAAAAAGTCAGCATGACATCTAAAACTCTGACTAAGTTCTATAGGTTTGTGGTGGAGGGTACATTGACTGGTTGCTGTGAAGTGGGGGGTAGAGCTTATTTGCAAGTTGGAATTTGCTTCCCCCATGTTGGTTGTCGATTGGCCCATTTGAAAACTGCTGCACTCTTTCCCATTGGTTGGCTTGCATGCCATGGCACCAATTTTGGTTCCGAATGCCTTGAGGGTATAAGATGGAGGCTTGGTCTCTCTTCTTTCCTTTGTCCTCAAGGCTCCCTTCACAAAACTACTGAGAAGATATGCTCCAGTCTTAAAAGACGTGTGCACTTTTAGCTGAGTATCTGTTTGTTGAATATTTAGGTTTGTAGTTTGTGCAGCTTGGGGGGAACTGAAGTGTTTGGTCAAATTTTTTGCTATTGGTAAATAAATGATTAATATGCTTATTTGTAGTCAGTGTTTTCTGTCCATCTCACCAAATCTGTGAACCTGCTTCCATGTTACAGTTGTATCACAGCCTGGTATGGAAACATCATTGGCCTTGATTGGAAAATCCTACAAAAAGAAATGGATACAACCAGGTCCATCACGGGTAAAGCCCTCTTCACCGTTGAATATATCTCCATGGAATGCTGTCGTAGGAAAGCAGAATCCATCATCAGGGACCCCCACAATCTGGACCATATTCTTTTCTCACTGCTGCCATCAGGAAGAAGGTACACGAACCTCAGGACTCACACCACTAGGCCCATTAACAGTTATTACCCCTCAACCATCAGGCTCTTGAACCAAAGGAGATAACTTCACTCAACTTCACACGGCCCATCACTGAACTGTTGCCACAACCTGCAGACTCACTTTAAGTGATTCTACATCTCATGTTCTCGGTGTTTATTGCTTATTTATTTTACTTACTATTATTGTTGTTGTTGTTATTATTAATATTTCTTTGTATTTGCACAGGTTGTTGTCTTTTGCACATTGATTTTTTTGTCTGTCCTGTTGGGTATAGTCTTTCATTGATTCTATCTTGCTTTTTGCATTTCTTGCTCACATCACAGGAAAATGAATCTCAGAGTTGTATATGGTGACGTATTTGTACGTACTTTGATAATAAATTTACTTTGAACTTTAAGCTTTTTGAAATGTGATAACACCCCTGTTCTTTTTCAAAGCAGAGATTTTACCTTCACCAGCTCATGCAGCTTCTGTTTAGTGCCCCAGATGAAAGCAGCTACTAGGGACAATGCAGCATTCCTTCACCTTCCTTTGGTTTAGCAGCAACTGACAACTTTTCACAGTTTGAGAAAGACCCCTCCCCCAAACTCTCTAACCAGTGGTTGGTCACTCTTGTAAATGGCAAAATGTAGAACTTCCAACATATTGGGTTAGGAATCTATCATCAGAGCACACTGGAATTTAAGCTTATGCTATGAACATTCTGTTTATGTGCCTAGAAGGCACAGCACAATTCATTTGTATTCTCTCTTTGAGTTTCATATCGACTCAATTGGGAACTTCTATTTTATTACCTCAAATTTTTATTGACACAGAGTCTCCAACATTTTGGCAGGTTTTTGTCCTGTTCTTGAACTGTTCTCTGAGCTTTTAGGGGATTTGTCCCATCTCAGTTTTTGATTGGTGCGCTCATTGGTTCTTTTCCAGGGGTGATAGTAACTTAATCATTTTTTAACCATTAAGTTCATCTTAATATTGCCTCTTTTGCATTTCATATTCGTGCTGCTTTACCTTCACCTCTGGGGCTCTTCCTCTTTCTTTCCTGTTCTATCTTAATTTTTTTTTGCAAGCCTTTCCAAAACACTTGTGGGTATTTCAGAAACATAGAAAACCTACAGCACAATACAGGCCCTTCGGCCCACAATACTGTGCCGACATGTATTACTTTAGAAATTACCTAGGGTTACCCATAGTCCTCTATTTTCCTTAGCTCCATGTACCTATCCAAGAGTCTCTTAAAAGATCCTGTAACCTCTGACAGCCCTCCACACTATCCACAACACCCCCAACCTTTGTGTCATCAGCAAATTTACTAACCCATCCCTCCACTTCCTCATCCAGGTCATTTATAGTAAGCCTTGCATGGGGTACCTTATCAAATGCCTTGCTGAAATCCATATACACTACATCTACTGCTCTATCTCCATCAATGTATTTAGTCACATCCTCAAAAAATTTAATCAGGCTCATAAAGCATGACCTGCCTTTCACAAAGCCATGCTGACTATTCCTAATCATATTATACCTCTCCAAATGTTCATAAATCCTGCCTCTCAGGATCTTCTCCATCAACTTACCAACCACTGAAGTAAGACTCACTGGTCTATAATTTCCTGGGCTATCTCTACTCCCTTTCTTGAATAAAGGAACAACATCTGCAACCCTCCAATCCTCAGGACCTCTCCAGTCCTCATTGATGATGCAAAGATCATTGCCAGAGGCTCAGCAATCTCCCCGCCTCGCCTCCCACAGTAGCCTGGGATATATCTTGTCCAGTGGCAGCAGCGATTTATCCAACTTGATGCTTTCCAAAAGCTCCAGCACATCCTCTTTCTTAATGTCTATATGCTCAAGCTTTTCAGTCTGCTGTAAGTCATCCCTACAATCGCCAAGGTGATTTTTCAATTTTAGTCAGATGAAAGCTACATACTTAAAATACAGGTGTTTCTCTTTATTGTCTGGCCTAGTGTGTGTTTCAAACATTTTCTTCTTTTATCCCAAGTTTTCCAGTGAGCAGCAACAGTACCTCTTGTGTTTAACAGAGAGTGTTTTTTTTAAAATTTATTTGGCTGTGGCCCTTTTCTCATTGATATTGTTGCATCTGAAGATACTATGAGAGTAGACAATAGCAGACAACAACTGATGCTTATAAACCAGTATTACCTGTAAATCATTTTATTCCTAAACATAAGAGATTCTGCAGATGCTGGAAAAACACACTCAAAATGCTGGAGGAACTCAGCAGGTCAGGCAGCATCTATGGTGAGGAATAATGATCCTGACAAAGGGTCTTTGCCCAAAGCATCGACTATTAATTTCCCTCCATAGATTCTGCCTGACCTGCTGAGTTCCTCTAGCATTTTGTGTGTATCTTTTTATTCCTTCTATCCAGTTAAAAAAGAACATTGAAGTTTCTCTATTGTTCTATTATATTGTTTTCAGCACTTTATTATTTGCTGTTGTACTTTTCCCTCTCTGGTTGGCCAGCTGCATCTTAGCCAAGATATTTCTAACAAATGTAGGTCTCGTATTTCTTTTTAATTGCATGGAAATTATGTTACATAAAATGCAATTACAATCAGTTCTCTTAGTGTCACTAATTATACTGACTGCACTTTACCTCCAGCCACATTCTTGATTGTGTCATATGGTTAAGCCTACCAAATTTCTACAACTATTGGCTACAACTTGTGAGGAGACTGCCATTAACTTTTCCAGAGTAAAGGAAGCAAATGGTGGAGAGTTAAGAGAGAGTGATTGGAATGGAACTAAAGTAAGAAAATTTAAAAAACATTCTGATTACTGAAACAATATGTTTGGCTCAAATCCCAAAGAGGCCACATTGTGGAATAATTATTGGTACATATCCATTGCCCTCTCAATACCTCCTCCACCCATTTGCGTTTAGTTTTCCCTTTGCGTCCTGTAAGCCCACGTGATGTCAGAATCTGAGAATGTCCCGACCCACCTAAAATGCTCCAAGGAGCCCCTCCCCGTGAAAGGGAACATTTTTCGAATGAAAGCTAAAGGCTCTCCAAAGCAAAACCAGGGTTCAGCAAATAACCATTACAGCTACGTTGTGAAGTCTTCATCAGAAGTCTGCTTGAACTCAGTCGTGCTAGTTGCTCACCTAAGTGTTCACGATAATTACGTGCCAATAGAGGTTTCTTCCTGGTGTTTGTTTCCAATTGGCACAATGGTGCGAACTTGGAATGAAGTGGAAACAGAAAACATTGGAAATATTCAGCAGGTCTGTGGAAAAGTAATGGGAGATAACATTTGGTGTCTGACACCCTTCATCATGTGAAACATTAACTCTGTTTCTCTTTCCGTAGATGCTGCCTGACCTACAGAGTGTTTCCTGCTTTATCTGTGTTTATTTCAGGTTTCTGGGATCTGTGGCATTTTTGATTTTTGTGAAAGAACAGGACTCTCTTTCAGTTTCAAACAGTGTGCTGGAGGAACTCAGCAGGCCATGCAGCATCCATGGACGGGAATAAACATTAGATGTTTCAGGCCAAGACCCTTCATCTTCGCCCAAAACGTCAGCTGTTTATTCACATCTAGATGCTGCCTGACCTGCTGAGCTCCACCAGCACATTGCACGCATCACTCTAGAATTCCATCATCTTGTGTCTCTTGCAGTGTGCAACCTGGGCCATTTCTCAAGAAGTACATACAGTATATACCTCCTCAATCTGTTCAAAGCCACACAGAAGTAACACATTACATTTTCCTGGTAACCTGCTTTCTTCCAGGTTTGGGAAAGCATTCAGAGCACTGAGGAGAACAAGTGTAGGTCCCCTACTGACAGAAACAGGTGAATTGATTATGGGGAACAAGGACATGGTAGACCAATTGAATAATTACTTTGGTTCTGTCTTCATTAAGGAGGACATAAATAATCTTCCAGAAATAGTAGGGGACAGAGGGTCCAGTGAGATGGAGGAACTGAGGGAAATACATGTTAGTAGGGAAGTGGTGTTAGGTAAATTGAAGGGATTAAAGGCAAATAAATCCCCAGGGCCATATGGTCTGCATCCCAGAGTGCTTAAGGAAGTAGCCCAAGAAATAGTGGATGCATTATTGATAATTTTTCAAAACTCTTTAGATTCTGGACTAGTTCCTGAGGATTGGAGGGTGGCTAATGTAACCCCACTTTTTAAAAAAGGAGGGAGAGAGAAACCAGGGAATTATAGACCAGTTAGCCTAACATCGGTGGTGGGGAAACTGCTAGAGTCAGTTATCAAAGATGTGATAACAGCACATTTGGAAAGCGGTGAAATCATCGGACAAAGTCAGCATGGATTTGTGAAAGGAAAATCATGTCTGACGAATTTCATAGAATTTTTTGAAGATGTAACTAGTAGAGTGGATAGGGGAGAACCAGTGGATGTGGTATATTTGGATTTTCAAAAGGCTTTTGACAAGGTCCCACACAGGAGATTAGTGTGCCAATTTAAAGCACACGGTATTGGGGGTAAGGTATTGATGTGGATAGAGAATTGGTTGACAGACAGGAAGCAAAGAGTGGGAATAAACGGGACCTTTTCAGAATGGCAGACAGTGACTAGTGGGGTACCGCAAGGCTCAGTGCTGGGACCCCAGTTGTTTACAATATATATTAATGACTTGGATGAAGGAATTAAATGCAGCATCTCCAAGTTTGCGGATGACACGAAGCTGGGCGGCAGTGTTAGCTGTGAGGAGGATGCTAAGAGGATGCAGGGTGACTTGGATAGGTTAAGTGAGTGGACAAATTCATGGCAGATGCAATGTATTGTGGATAAATGTGAAGTTATCCACTTTGGTGGCAAAAGCAGGAAAACATTATTATCTGAATGGTGGCCGATTAGGAAAAGGGGAGGTGCAACAAGACCTGGGTGTCATTATACACCAGTCATTGAAAGTGGGCATGCAGGTACAGCAGGCGGTGAAAAAGGCGAATGGTATGCTGGCATTTATAGCAAGAGGATTCGAGTACAGGAGCAGGGAGGTACTACTGCAGTTGTACAAGGCCTTGGTGAGACCACACCTGGAGTATTGTGTGCAGTTTTGGTCCCCTAATCTGAGGAAAGACATCCTTGCCATAGAGGGAGTACAAAGAAGGTTCTCAGATTGATTCCTGGGATGGCAGGACTTTCATATGCTGAAAGACTGGATGAACTAGGCTTATACTCGTTGGAATTTAGAAGATTGAGGGGGGATCTGTTTGAAACGTATAAAATCCTAAAGGGATTGGACAGGCTAGACGCATGAAGATTGTTCCCGATGTTGCGGAAGTCCAGAACGAGGGGTCACAGTTTGAGGATAAAGGGGAAGCCTTTTAGGACCGAGATTAGGAAAAACTTCTTCACACAGAGAGTGGTGAATCTGTGGAATTCTCTGCCACAGGAAACAGTTGAGGCCAGTTCATTGGCTATATTTAAGAGGGAGTTAGATATGGCCCTTGTGGCTGAAGGGATCAGGGGGTATGGAGGCAAGGCTGGTACAGGGTTCTGAGTTGGATGATCAGCCATGATCATACTGAATGGCGGTGCAGGCTCGAAGGGCCAAATGGCCTACTCCTGCACCTATTTTCTATGTTTCTATGTAAAACTTGTCGTTCTGTAGGCCCCCGTGATTGCAGGATATCCCAATGTGCTCGGCAACCAATTAAACACTTTAGAAGTGTAACCACTTCTCATGTAAGATGAGGAGCAGCTGCTCTGCTCACGGTAAGATTCCAGCATTTATACTGCAGCTGTGCCCCCACTATTAGTGTTGATGATGAAAGGGTAAAATTGGTCACGAGTCTGTGGGAACCCTCTGCTCTCCTTTGGAAGCAGGTGAATGACATTTTCCACCACAGTTGAGTTTCTGTAATGTTACACCTGTGCTAGACTAATCTGTGGAGCTTTGAATGCGTGAGCATGAATTCTGATACCTCTCTTGTTTAGTACAGCTGCGGGAATGATCTCTCAAAGCTTGCATCCTGATCTTGAATAGCTTTCCTTCAATGTATACACTCAATCCCCACTTTGTTAGGAATTGGATTGGAATGTGGTGTGTTCATCTGCTGTGGTAGCCCATACACTTTCAGGTTCTGTGCAACACACTCCAAATACTGGAGGAACTCAGCAGGTCAGGCAGCGTCTATGGAAATGAACAAACAGTCAATGTTTCAGGCCCAGACCTTTCTTCAAGACTGGAAAAGAAAGGGGAAGACATGAGAATAAAAAGGTGGGGAGGAGTGGGGAGGGGATGGAGAACTAGCCAGAAGGTGATAGGTGAAACCAGGAGGCTGGAAAAGATAAAGCACCGGAGAAGAAGTAATCTGATAAGAGAGTGGATCATAAGAGGAAGGGAAGGAGGATGGGGACTGGGGGAAGCTGATGTACAGGTGAAGAGAAAAGATAAGAGGCCAGAGTGGGGATTATAAGAAGAGGAAAGTGGGAGGGAAAAAAATTACTGGAAGAAGAGTTGGATGTTCATGCCATCAGGTTGGAAGCTACCTGGAGGGAGTAGGAGGTGTTGCTCCTCCACCCTGAGGGTGGCCTCAGTGCGGCAAAAGATAAGCCATGGACTGAAACACTGGAGAGGGAATGGGGATAGGAATTAAAATGGAGAAGTAGCGGTGACCGACAAAGTTATCCTCCAATTCAAGATTCAATGTCTTGTGCATTCAGAGATGCTGTTCTGCACACCACTGTTGTAATGTGTGATTATCTGAATTACTGTTGCCTTCCTGTTAGCTTGAACAAGTCTGACCCTCCTCCTCTGACCTCTCATGAACAAGAAACTTTTGCCCACAGAACTGCCATTCACTGAATGTTACTTTGTTCTTCACACCATTCCCTGTAAACTCCAGAGACTCGTGAGCATGAAAAAATCCCAGGAGATCGACAGTTTCTGAGACACTCAAACCACTGTCTGGCACCAACTATCATTCCACGGTCAAAGTCACTCAGATGTCATTTTATCCCCATTCTGATGTTTGGTCTGCACAATAACTGAACCTCTTGACCATATCTGTATGCTTTTATGCATTGAGATACTGCCACATGTTTGGCTGATTAGATATTTTCATTAATAAACAGATATACGGAGTACTTAATAAAGTGATGTAAGTGCAGAGAGACAACACACATCAAATTTGCTGGTGAACGCAGCAGGCCAGGCAGCATCTCTAGGAAGAGGTACAGTCGACGTTTCAGGCCGAGACCCTTCGTCAGGACTAACTGAAGAAAGAGCTAGTAAGAGATTTGAAAGTGGGAGGGGGAGGGGGAGATCCAAAATGATAGGAGAAGACAGGAGGGGGAGGGATGGAGCCAAGAGCTGGACAGGTGATTGGCAAAAGGGATATGAGAGGATCATGGGACAGGAGGCCCAGGGAGAAGGAAAAGGCAGGGGGGCGGGGGGGAAGCCCAGAGGATGGGCAAGGGGTATAGTGAGGGACAGAGGGAGAAAAAGGAGAGTGAGAGAAAGAATGTGTGTATATAAATAACGGGTGGGGTACGAGGGGGAGTTGGGGCATTAGCGGAAGTTAGAGAAGTCAATGTTCATGCCATCAGGTTGGAGGCTACCCAGATGGAATATAAGGAGTTTTTCCTCCAACCTGAGTGTGGCTTCATCTTTACAGTAGAGGAGGCCGTGGATAGACATGTCAGAATGGGAATGGCATGTGGAATTAAAATGTGTGGCCACTGGGAGATCCTGCTTTCTCTGGCGGACAGAGCGTAGGTGTTCAGCAAAACGATCTCCCAGTCTGCGTCGGGTCTCGCCAATATATAGAAGGCCACACCGGGAGCACCAGACGCAGTATATCACACCAGCCGACTCACAAGTGAAGTGTCGCCTCACCTGGAAGGACTGTCTGGGGCCCTGAATGGTGGTAAGGGGAGGAAGTGTAAGGGTTTGTGTAGCACTTGTTCCGCTTACAAGGATAAGTGCCAGGAGGGAGATCGGTGGGGAGGGATGGGGGGGACGAATGGACAAGGGAGTCCCGTAGGGAGCGATCCCTGCGGAAAGCAGGTGGGGGGGAGGGAAAGATGTGCTTAGTGGTGGGATCCGTTTGGAGAATAATATGTTGGACCCAGAGGCTGGTGGGGTGGTAGGTGAGGACCAGGGGAACCCTATTCCTAGTGGGGTGGCGAGAGGATGGAGTGAGAGCAGATGTGTGTGAAATGGGGGAGATGCGTTTGAGAGCAGAGTTGATGGTGGAGGAAGGGAAGCCGCTTTCTTTAAAAAAGGAGGACATCTCCCTCGTCCTGGAATGAAAAGCCTCATCCTGAGAGCAGATGCGACAGAGACAGAGGAATTGCGAGAAGGGGATGGCATTTTTGCAAGAGACAGGGTGAGAAGAGGAATAGTCCATATAGCTGTGAGAGTCAGTAGGCTTATAGTAGACATCAGTAGATAAGCTGTCTCCAGAGATAGAGACAGAAAGATCTAGAAAGGGGAGGGAGGTGTCGGAAATGGACCAGGTGAACTTGAGGGCAGGGTGAAAGTTGGCGACAAAGTTAGTAAAGTCAACGAGCTCAGCGTGTGTGCAGGAAGCAGTGCCAATGCAGTCGTCGATGTAGCGAAGGAAAAGTGGGGGACAGATACCAGAATAGGTTTGGAACATGGATTGTTCTACAAAGCCAACAAAAAGGCATGCATAGCTCGGACCCATGCGGGTGCCCTTAGCTACACCTTTAGTTTGGAGGAAGTGGGAGGAGCCAAAGGAGAAATTATTAAGAGTAAGGACTAATTCTGCTAGACAGAGCAGTGTGGTGGTAGAGGGGAACTGATTGAGACTGAAGTCCAAAAAGAAACGGAGAGCTTTGAGACCTTCCTCTTGGGGGATGGAAGTATATAGGGACTGGACATCCACGGTGAAAATAAAGCGGTGGGGGCAAGGGAACTTAAAATCATCGAAAAGTTTAAGAGCGTGAGAAGTGTCACGAACATGGGTAGGAAGGGATTGAACAAGCGGGGATAAATGCTGGGAGAAATGTCTTGGAAGAAATTGAAGATGAAGAGACTTCAGATGCTGGAATCTGGAGTAACACAAAAAGCACTGGAGGAACTCAATGGGTCAGGCTGCGAGGGAAATTGGCATTTCGGGTTGAAGCCCTTCATCTGGGCTCTTCATCAGTTAAAATCTTTATTTCAACTGTCTATAGATGCCAACTGAGCAGGAAGCCCAAGAAATTGACGATTCCTTCCAATCTGTGCAGAAGTAATTCCACAGCCAATGTTGTAAATAACATTTGTCAATAATACTGATCAACTTTCTTTGGAGATATTTTGGGAAGCTTATTCCACAAGCATATATTAAAAAAAGAAGAGAGTAGTTTCTGTAAACGTTGCCCCTGTTAGGGCTGAAATTGTGGAACTTAGAGTGGGAGATAAGGGAACAGCGGAAAGAGAGTTATGAGGAGTGTTGACTTTATAGAAGTGTATCAAGTCATGAGGGATATTGACCTGGTAAGGTGTAGAACAATCTTATACTCTTCCAGAAGAGTATAAGATTCACAAATATTTTGCATCTGCTTTTGTTCATGGGGGTAGGTAGTAGAAACATCCCCAGTAAAAGTAAAACATCAGGGATCCAAAGGGAGGGAGGAACGTAAAACAAACATTGCCTGCAGAGAAAAGTACAGGGCAAAGGTATGGGAATAATGATTAAAATCACTGGGTCTGCATCTTAATATAGTTGGCTACAAAGCTGAGGGATGCAATGTTTGTGGCCTTCAAAGTTTCTTAGCTCCCGGCAAGGTTGCAGCCAACCATTTATGAACTAGTCAGTAAAATATGACAAAGGCAACATTCCAATGGAAGAAAGGAAGAAGACAGAAAACAGGAAGCTATGAATCTAACATCTGTCATTGCTTAGGTGCTGGAATTCATTGTTAAGGAAGGAACAACAACATATTTAGAAAATCATAATACGATCAAGCTGAGACAATGGGATCTGGAGCCGCAAACACCAATACATACTCTGTACCCCAGTGTATACCAATGCAAAGTCTCATCTACACCATACAATTAACAGATGCTGGTATCGTGCACGATGGTTAGGGAGGGAATTCTGATGTTCATTGTGAAAAGGACATTGTGCTGAAAATCAATCACAGCTGACTGGGAGTGTGATGGAACAAAACTACCCAAAAAATCACTGAAAATCAGTAATCTGGATATTAGCACGTTCTTGCTTTTTTTGGAAGGTTATTATGCACAAATTGGTTGCTACATTCACCAATATTATGACTCTGAGTAGACATAATTGTAAAGTGTTTTGTTTAAGGTTCAAAGTTCAAAGTAAATTTATTATCAAAGTACATGTTTTGCACCATATACAACCATGAGATTCAATTTCTTATGAGCATACTCAACAAATCCAAAATAGGATAATAACCATAATAGAATCAATGAAAGACCATAACAACTGGGCGTTCAACCAGCATAGAAAAGACAACAAACTGTGCAAATACAAAAAGAAATAAATAATAATAGTAATAAATAAATAAGTAATGAATATTGAGAACATGAGATGAAGAGTCCTTGAAAGTGAATCTATAGATTGTTGGAACATTTCAGTGATAGAGCAAGTGAAGTTGAAGGAAGTTATCCTCTTCAGTTCAAGAGCCTGATGGTTAAGGGGTAATAACTGTTCCTGAACCTGGTAGTGTGAGTCCTGAGGCTCCTGTACCTTCTTCATGATGGCAGCAGTGAGAAGAGGACACGACCTGGGTGGTGGGGGTCCTTGATGATGAATGCTGCTTTCCTGTAACAACGGTCCATGTAGATGTGCTCAATGGTGTAGGATCTTCTGTTCAAGGTCATTGGTGTTTCCATACCAGGTTGTGATGTAGTCAGTCAATATACTTTCCACCACACATCTATAGAATTTGGTCAAAATTTTAGATGTCATGCCAAATCTTCACAAGCTCCTAAGGAAGTAGAGGCACTGCCGTGCTTTCTTCCTAAGTGCACTTACGTGCTGTATGTACCAGAGTAATTGAAGCCTCCTTGAAACAGGTGGGTACCGCAGACCGCCAAAGTGAGAGGTTAAATATCTCAGGGAACACTCCAGCCGGTTGATCATCACAGGTTTTTAGTACTTGGCCAGGTACCCCATCTGGGCCAGAAGCTTTTTGAGGGTTCACCCTCCTGAAGGATGGTCACATGTCAGCCTCAGAGACTGAAATCATAGGATCATTGGGGACGGTGAGAGTTTGTTTCGATTCCTCCATGTTTTGATGGTCAAAGTGAGCATTGAAGGCATTGAGCTCATCTGGAATGAGGCCCTGTTGTTGCCTATGTTGCTTGATTTAACTTTATAAGAGATGAGAGCAATCAAGCCCTGCCACAACTGTCGAGCTTCCTTTATTGATTCAAGTTTAGTCTGGAATTGCTACTTCACCCATGAGATGGCTTTCTGGCAATCGTACCTGCACCTCTTGTAACTTTCTTAGTTGCTGGACTTGAATGCCTCTGATCTGGCCCTCAGCAGATTGAGGATATCATGGTTCATCCAGGGCTTCTGCTTGGGGAAGACTCTGAATGATTTTGTGGGGACATACTCTTCTACAACTGTTTTTATAAAGTCTGTGACAACTGTGTCTTCATTTAGATCCACAGATGAGTTCTTGAACATGGCCCTATCAACCAGTTTGAAGCAATCCCCTAGCCACTGCTCAGACACCTGCAACCAGTTCTTTGTTGTCCCAGTCCTAGAGCCTTGGTCTTTAGCCTCTGCCTGTATGGAGGTAGAAGAAGGACAGCCAAGTGATCAGATTTCCCGAAATATGGTCTGGGAGTGGAACAGCATGGCAAAATTTTGCCAAATGTGTGAAAAGCACTACTTGAAATACCAGGCCAGTGGCTCTAGCACTATCCATGTCACATGACACACTGACAGAACCACTGAGTGGGCCAGTGGCTCTAGCACTATCCGTGTCACATGACACAGTGACAGAACCACTGAGCGGGCCAATGGCTCTAGCACTATCCGTGTCACATGACTCAGTGACAGAACGGCTGAGCGGGCCATTGGCTCTAGCAATATCCGTGTCACATGACACAGTGACAGAACGGCTGAGCGGGCCATTGGCTCTAGCACTATCCGTGTCACATGACACAGTGACAGAACGGCTGAGCGGGCCATTGGCTCTAGCACTATCCGTGTCACATGACACAGTGACAGAACGGCTGAGCGGGCCATTGGCTCTAGCAATATCCGTGTCACATGACACAGTGACAGAACGGCTGAGCGGGCCAATGGCTCTAGCAATATCCGTGTCACATGACACAGTAACAGAACCGCTGAGCGGGCCAATGGCTCTAGCACTATCCGTGTCACGTGACACAGTGACAGAACGGCTGAGCGGGCCAATGGCTCTAGCAATATCCGTGTCACGTGACACAGTGACAGAACGGCTGAGCGGGCCATTGGCTCTAGCAATATCCGTGTCACGTGACACAGTGACAGAACGGCTGAGCGGGCCAATGGCTCTAGCAATATCCGTGTCACATGACACAGTGACAGAACGGCTGAGCGGGCCATTGGCTCTAGCAATATCCGTGTCACGTGACACAGTGACAGAACGGCTGAGCGGGCCATTGGCTCTAGCAATATCCGTGTCACATGACACAGTGACAGAACGGCTGAGCGGGCCAATGGCTCTAGCAACATCCATGTCACATGATTTTTCAGTTGGGGTCAAGTCAACTTCAGTTGATCTTCATGTGCACAAGTACAGTGAGGCACAGGAACAGGTACAACAGGAAAACATGATTACAGCAGCATGACTGACGTGCAGATTCACACAACAACATACTGAGCATAAATGATACAATACAGAGAAGAAAAAAAAGTGTGTGAAAAAGAACACAATCAGAGCCAAGTCCATGATAGTGCACCAGGTAGCCTGTCATGTTCCATTGCTGAAGTAGGATTATGGTTGTGCAGGTCAGTTCAAGAACCTGACTGTTGTAGCAAAGGAGCTGTTCCTAAACCTGGTGGTATAGGGCTTCTGTGCCCACTGTATTTATTCGAGATGATGACCTTCTTGATGACTCCTCCAGTACTTTGTGTGTTCCGGTAAACAAATTTCAACAAATTTCCCCCCCTTCCTTCCGCTATTCCCCACTCTGGCATTTTACTTCTCCCCACCCTGCCTGCTACTTCCCCCAGGGTTCCCTCCTCCTTACCCTTCTCCTATGATCCACTCTCCTCCCCTATCACAGTCCTTCTTCTCTAGCTCTTGACCTTTCCCACCCACCTGGCTTTACTATCACCTTCCAGCTATCCTCCTTCTTACCCCCCCCCCACCCCCACCTTTTCATTCTGGCATCTTCCCCCTTCCTTCTCAGTCCTGAAGAAGTGTCTCGGCCTGAAACGTCAACCATCTGCTCATTTCCATAGACGCTGCCTGACCTGCTGTGTTCCTCCAGCATTTTGTGGGTGTTTCTTGAATCAGCGCCTCCTGCAGACGCTGTCAGTATTGGGGAGGATCATGATGGACCAGACTATGTCCACTATTGGGGAGACTTCCACAAAAAACAATACATTGCTAACTAACTTAGTAAATTGGTTTATTATTGTCAGATATCCTGAAGTATCAGTTTGAGCATCTAAATTAGAGGGATGGTTTTGAAAATGTGTCGGGATCTGTTTTGATCCTCTCCAAGTGAGGGATACCAAATGGAGTTTATTGGTGGTGGCATTTGATGATAAAACTATTCTTTTCCTTTCTCATCTCAGTTTATAAAAATCCTTAAAGATCTTCAAATAAGCTGTTCTGTTAGTACTTGTCCCAAAGGGCCAGCTGTCAGATAACATCTGTCATACAGCATTATTACTGTCTTACAAACGTGCAATGAAACTGAATAATAGATTAAAGATTTGCATTAAAATACATTTTAAATGACAATACCTGACTCCTTTTGCAGGAAATTGTGCAGCACTATCTTTTTTTAAGTCTTAAAGCAAAATTCGATCTACTAATTAGCATTCATGGTTTATAACAAGCAGATTTGCGAAAACAAGCCAGATAAAACAAACAGTCCCAAAAGAAATGAATCAATTTTGTTGGTTTAAATAATCACTTCAATCAAGTCTAATTAAAATTTGATGAATGATATCCTTATCTCTGCTGAAACATCAAAGATAAAGGGTGTAGAGTTGAAGAAGATTGCTTCAAATTATCTATTATGCAATAGTTCACAGTAAAGAGCACTCACAGCTCCCAGATTACATCCTCCAGAGATGTTGTGAAATTAATGAATGAAATATGAAGATGCCACTGGAGAAGGACAAGTGCCCTGAATTCTTGCTTTCAGACTCGGATTAGTTTTTTGTCGTATACATCAAGGTGCAGTGAAATAACTTGCAATTGTGAAGTTCACATGGTAAACAATGTACATCAGCCATCACTGTCTTCTTTGGTGCAGCACCCTCTCACAGTGTATAAAAACTACAGTGAACTATTAGATCAGCAGGAAAGGTCTGTTGCTGCAGTCGACCATCACTGCAGGAGCTGTATCAATCCAGGAGAAATAAGTAAACAGGAAAAATCATTGCGGACACTACCCACCCAAACTGGCTTTTACAAAAGCTCCCTTCTGGAAAGCGCTATGGGACTACTAAAACAAACACTTCATACCATCCTAAAAGGTTCTTCCCCCAGCAGTTAATCTGCTCAACCATTCTAGTTGGCCACCCCACTCCCCTCTATCTGTTACCTGCGTCACTGCACTGTAAACACTTTCAACCACTTGTTATAATGCTGTTTACACTGTAAATGCATGCTGGTATTGATTTATTTATGCATATTTTATTCCATACATGTGCTTTAATCTCTAACTTTACCTTTTATATAATTCTTTATTCCTTATAATTGTTGAACGTTGATGTTTTTGTGCTGCATGTCATACCCTGACCAACACATTCCCAATACATGTAAAAGTATGTGGCGAATAAAATTGACCCTTGATCCTTGGTAAAAACATGCAATCCTAAATCTGGGCCAGGGATTCCAAGAAGCTGGTGGAGATATTGCAATTCTTCAAGGATCTACATAGGACATAAAACAGTACAACAAAGGAACTAGACCTGCGGCCCACAATGTTGTGGTGAAATAATTAGATGCCCAACAAAACTAATCCATTTTGCCTATACCATCTCCCTATTCCTCCATTCTCTCCACTTCCTATCGGAGAGCCTCTCAAACACCTCAATTGTACCTGCCTTCACTACCACCCTTGGCAGCACATTCCAGGCTCCCGCCACTGTGTGGAACCCTGCGTATGTCCTTTCCCCTTTCCCACCTTAAATGTGTGCCCTCTAGTCGTGGACATTTTTATCCTGGGAAAAAGATACCAGCTGTCTGCTCTTTCTATGCCACTGATAATCTCTAAGCTTCTATTACGTCTCCTCCTCAACCCAACTTTGTCCAACCTTTTGTTTTGGCTCATGGCCTCAATCCAGGCAACATCCTGGTAAGCCTCTTCTACATCCTCTCCAAAATCACCACATCCTTCTAATAAAGGGGTGATCAGAACTAAATGCAATACTCTGGATGTGGCCTAACTAGAGTTTCATAAAGCTGCAACAAGACATCTAAATTCAATGCCTAGACTAAAAAGGGTTTCTTTACCACCTTAGCAACCCATGCAGCCATTTTCAGGGTGCAGTGGACTTGGGCTCCAAGATTCCTTTATGCATTAAAATTGTTAAAGGTGCTGCTATTAACTGTGAACCTTCACATTCATTAATCTCTTTGAATCTCCGTTCACCTGGCAATCTCTTCCTTGGAACAGAAAGTTGGTTGTGGTAATCGGATGTTTGGCATGTGAACAAAATTGTCTCCCAATGTAACAGACCAATTTTATCTAGGGCTTCAATATATATGATGCTCACTACCAACTTGTGAGAAGGCTGGGATGTGATTGGCTAATACTTTTGGGAATGCCTAGTCCAGGTGCATGATATATAATATTTCCTATCTCTCACCTTGTTTCTCAGAGCTGATGTTAAATAAAAGGATCATCCCCCTGAGCTTCAGTGCCTCAAACTTGCATTCCATTATCCTGGACGAGGACAACCGAAGACTTTATGCAGCTGCAAAGGACTATCTCCTGACCTGTAACCTGGACAACATCTCAGAGAGAGTGAAGAAGGTAAAAAGTTGGTCCCACTATCATGAGGCTTAGCATGGTCTTGAGAAGACAGGCTCAGGAAAGATAGATAACTGAGGTCAGTCCATGTGTGTGGGTGGGTGGGAAGGAGAGTTAGAAAAAGGACAGGGCTTGTTCTCTATTGTTTTGTTGCTTAATGCATTCTATGTTGCACTACTGAGCATTGTGGCCTGCCCCCAGAACACTCTTGGGTGTGTTGGTTGTTATAACAAATTATGCTTTTCACCGTAAATAAATAAATCTGAATAATTTTGTGGGTTGCTTCAAAAGACAGGAGTAACTAAGCAGATTTGAAGAATTAGTAGATAAACAACAACCACAATTCATTCTAGCAGAAAGAAACTAATGGGGTAGAGGAATAAAGTGACACAAAGATTATTAAAACAAATCAAATGGGCAAAATATGGAGGATCCCAACATCCCATGGTTCAAGAATAAGTTCATTGCTGAAATGTTGCCATGGAATGCTACTGAAGAATCAGGACTTCCTTTCAGGGTTGCTTTGGGATTGGCACTGAATGTACCATTTGCTGTGATAGTCGGTGGAGAGTATTCTGCCTGGAGATTGGTGAGCAGTGGTGTTGCACAGGTATCTGTTCTGGGAACCCTGCTCTTTGTAAATGACTCGGATGAAAAAGTGGAGGGGTGCATTACTACGTTTGCAGATGACACAAAGGTCGGTGTGGTTGTGGATAGTATTGAAGGTTGCCATAGGTTACAGTGGGACATCAGTAAGATGCAGAGCTTGGCTGAGAAGTGGCAGATGGAGTTCATCTCTGAAAAGTGTGAAGTGATTCATTTTGGATGTTTGAAGACAAAGTACAAGGTTAATGGCCGGATTCTTAGTAATGGGGAGGAACAGAAGGATTGCGGGGTCCAAGTTTATAGATTCCTCAAAGTTGCAGTGCAAGTTGATAGGGTGGTTAAGGCATATGGTGTGTTGATCTTCATTAGTCAGGGAATTGAGTTCAAGAGCTGAAAGGTGATGTTGTAGCTCTATAAAATGCTGGTTAGACCAAACTTGGAGTATTGATTTCAGTTCTGGCATCTGATTATAGGAAGGATGTTGAAACATATACAATTCTTAAGGGATTGGACAGGCTAGATGCATGAAGATTGTTCCCGATGTTGGGGAAGTCCAGAACGAGGGGTCACAGTTTGAGGATAAAGGGGACTCCTTTTAGGACCGAGATTAGGAAAAACTTCTTCACACAGAGAGTGGTGAATCTGTGGAATTCTCTGCCACAGGAAACAGTTGAGGCCAGTTCATTGGCTATATTTAAGAGGGAGTTAGATATGGTCCTTGTGGCTAAAGGGATCAGGGGGTATGGAGGCAAGGCAGGTACAGGGTTCTGAGTTGGATGATCAGCCATGATCATACTGAATGGCGGTGCAGACTCGAAGGGCTGAATGGCCTACTCCTGCACCTATTTTCTATGTTTCTATGTGGAAGCTTTGTAGAGGGTGCAGAGGAGATTTTCAGGATGATGCCTGGATTAGAGAGCATGTCTTATAAGGAAAGGTTGAGTGAGCTAGCACCTTTCTCTTAGGAGCGAAGGAGGGTGAGAAGTGACTTGATAGAAGTGTATAAGATGATAAGAGGCATAGATAGAGTGGATAGCCAGAGTTTTTTTCCTTTTGGCAAATATGTGGGGGCATAACTTTAAGGTGTTGTGAAGGAAAGTATAAGGGGAATGTCAGAGGTATTTTTTTTCAACACACAGAGTGATAGGTGCATGGAATATGCCGCTGGAGGTGGTGATCAAGGCAGATACATCAGGAGAATTTAAGAGACTTTTAGGTAGGCACATGGATAATTGAAAAATGGGTGGTTATGGTGAAGGGATGGGTTAAATTGATCGTAGATTAGGTTAAAGGGTCAGCACAACATTTTGGCTGAAGGGTCTGCACTGTGCTATGTCATGTGTTTCACAGTCTGTCATGTTTTTCGGAAAGGGAGGGAGAATTGCTTTGGAGAGACAATTAACATGACTAACAAAATGCACGCAGATGACAGGCCTTTTCCAGAATTGTCTTGCAATGGAAATCTGATTTCATCTACAAGTAAGATGATTAATGAAAATTATCACCTTGCATGATGCAGCTGGTGAACTAACAAGAGTATGTGTTTGTCCAATCTGTATATAGGCAGAACCGGTTAATCACTGAACAGGAAATAGAGCCAATCAAATCAGCCTTTGACACTTGGGGTTAAGGACACATATTTTGAAGATAGTTATTGCATGTCAGTGATGTGTTTGTTTTTGGAGACCATGGGATCCATGAGCACTGCAGAAAATACTACTGTGTTCTTTAGATTCCTTTTAAAGAAAGTCAATTTGCAAGATTGGACGAATGATTCATTAAGACATGTGGAATAGGAGTCTCAGTGAATTTCTGAAGCGTGGGGTTGGGCAATTTCAGTGACAAACATTGCATTCGTTGTGTGCTATTTACAGCTCCAAATGCTATTAATCTGTTTATTTCAATCAGTTTAATGTCTAACCAGAAAAAAGGGCCATAGAGGACTGTCATATGTGCTAAGTGCTCATAATTGAGTTTACTTACTGAATAACGTGTTCTATGTACAGTAGCAAATGAGCAGTCAGCAGTCACTTATCACAGCATAAGGCTCATAACACACAGGCTTTAAAAAACAACTCGTCGGCCAAGGAATGGGTCAGATGCCTTTTGTTTTTGGATGAGGGATTATAATCAGCAGAACGATCAGGAAAAGAGACCAAGGAATTTAAAAAATCAACTTTCCCCACAGGCAAGTGGGAAAGTTGAATGGCAGGGGATGGGGTAAAAGTGGGTATGTTGAATGGGAATACTGTACATCTTTACACATTGCCAACCATAGAATATTATAATTGTTTGGACAAGTTAAACTTTTTATCTTACACCCTGTGGTCAGAAGGTGCATTACTATTATGACACTGATTTCAAGAGCCTATTGAAATAGATTTCTACTAAAATGTTGTAGGTTTTATGGGACAAATGTAATGTTTGCCACATGGAACAATGTATGCTTATAAATGTCTTGGCACGGATTATGTTTGTACAATCTGGGCGTGAATTTTTGGAAAAGATAGCAGTACACAGGGATGGGTGAAGTGGAGATTTAGAATAGCATGCCCAAAATGGATCTCAGTTCATGTTTCTGCACTGTTAGTGGAAGGAGAACTACTGTCAAGCAGTTTATTCCCATTGAACCTCCAGAACCTAATTGTATTAACATTGTTTTATGAATGTCACTTTGACAAGAAAAGTGGATAGTTGTTTTGTCAGCTGATCATTTATACCCGATCACTTGGTTGACATGACAATATTTTGCCAGCCACCTGACCAGCCCAATATAGTGGCTTCACTGGCAATTTATGTTGTATGCTTATATACTTCCATTATTTAACAAAACAAAACTTAAGGAACTCAGTGAATTGGGAAGCATCAGTGGAAGCAAAGGGATAGTCAACATTTTGGGTCAAAGTTCTGCATCAGGACTGAGATTGTAGAGGAGAGTCATACAAACAGGTGCTGCTTGACCTGCTAAGATCCTCCAGCAGTTTGGCCTGCTTCAGATTGTAGCATCCAATCTACATTCCAGTCTTTTGTGTCTCTACTCTCATTCTACAGCTGCTTTTTCAGTGCTTGGGTGGGGATATAAAACCAGTTTATTTCTCTCCCATTCCACTACTGATCTTTTATTTGTTACCCCACTGCAGCAAAAATTATCAGCCCATGTTGACGACAATGTTTTTAATCTTGCATTCAGTTAACCCTTCAACTCTTTGTAGTAGAAGAAATTCACCTGACCAACTCAGCTCTCAATTGAAGAAGGGTCCTGGTGAAAGGTTTTGGTCCAACTACATATTCCTCTCCAAGGATGCCTACTGACCTGCTGTGTTCCTCCGGCATTTTCGTGTGTTGCTCAGCTCTCTATTCTACTGTTTTGAAGCTTTTAAGTAAGGCACAGAAGTGTTCGGATGAACATTAAACTGGAGGGAACAAACACTATTAGGTCAAACAGAGTTCAGCTTCCAAGATGAAAATGAGTGAAATTAGCAAGCAGTTCCGCTGAGACACTTTTGTCTTCCTGACTCATCGCATAACCAAAGGAGACAGTGATTTGGTACAGGGTACAGATAACAGGCAAACGGTTGGTCCAGCACGTATACACGGGCCTTGTAACCACATGCAGATAGTTTAGTTTGAAGTGCAGCTTCAGGGATTGCAACTGAAGGTACATCCTAGGCTAGCAGTACTTGGATTCTGGAGCCCATTATATGTAATTTCAGTCAATTATAGACCTATTAACTTCCACTGGGAAAGGTCATTGACATTCAGTTGATTCCAATAGTACAGCTCTGTATCAGGTTTATGATTTCTATTAGTAAGTTGTTGGAAAATGCGCCTTAAGAAACAACACAACTGTTTTCATTTTTCAAGGAAATTCATTACTTGCATTTAATTTCCCAATCTGACCTTGGAGAGATACTTTGAATGTTACTGGATGGTGAACCTACTCTGACATAACACATATAAAATGCTGGAGGAACTCAGCTGGTCAGGTGGCATTACGGAGAGGAATAAACAGTCGATGCTTTGGGCTGAGAATTTTCACCAGGATCCTGATGAAGGTGTTTCAGCCCAAAACATTGTATGTTTATTCCTGTCCATAGATACTGCCTGACTTGTTGAGTTCCTCCAGAATTTTCTGTGTGTTACTCTGGATTTGCAACATCTGTGGAATCTCTTGTGTTCATCCTTTGGACAGTATCTTATTTTTGCTCATCCACTAGTTGTTAACCGTGGTTCACTTTAGATTGTAGTGCATGCGCATGCTCAGTAACGTGTTACTACGACATAAAATGCCTCGCCCCATAGGATAGGAGCTGTGTTATCGCACAAGTTTCCAGATGGCTCCGAAAGACCAATAGCCTTTGCCTCAAGAACGCTAACTTCAGCTGAACACAACTACGCACAGATTGACAGAGAGGCCCTAAGCCTCGTGTGGGGAGTCAAGAAATTCAGTCACTACCTGTATGGCCAAAAGTTTACTCTGTCGACGGACCATCAGCCGCTCATGTCAATCTTCAACCCAAGGAAAGGCGTTTCAGTGATGACAGCACAAAGGCTACAGCGATGGTCCCTTTTCTTAGGAGGTCACAGGGACGACAGTGAACACAAGGGGACAAAGGAACACGGCAACGCAGATGGTTTGTCACATTTACCACTGCCCACTTCCAAGGTAACTACGCAAATGGATTCAGCAGAGATCTTTCACACAACAATAGTTGAACAATTACCAGTGACAAACAGCCTCATTGAAAGGGAAACACGCAATGACCCTACATTGTCAAAAGTGTATGACATCACGGTAAAGGGACGGCCAGCGCAGGGTAACACACTGTTTCCAGCCTTCTCAGCGAGGAAGGAGCAGTTGTCAGTGTGTTAGGGAACACTGATGTGTGGTTCATGAGTTGTGATTCCTCCCAAGCTACACACCAGAGTGCTGGAGGAACTGCACGAGGGACACCTGGGTACCGTGAAGATGAAAGGTCTTGCCCGTGCCTATGTGTGGTGGCCAGGAATCGATAAACAGATTGAGGACGTGACCAAGAACAGCTCTGGATGTCAAAAGATCCAGAACACATCACCACAAGCCCCTCTCCATCTGTGGGGGTGGCCCTCATCACCATGGCAACGAGTTCACATTGACTTTGCTGGACCATTCATGGACTCTATCTTTTTAATCACTGTCGATGCACATTCCAAATGGCCAGCGGTCATCAAAATGAAGTCAACCACATCAGAAAAGACCATTACAGTGCTGAGGACCATGTTCATCAGGAATGGCATACCAGAGCAAATCTGCACAGACAATGGACGACAATTTGTCTCTGAAGAATTCCAAAGTTTTGTAAAGAACAATGGAATCAAGCACTTTACATTGGCTCCTTACCATCTATCCATAAATGGCTTGGCAGAAAGATTTGTACAGACATTCAAGAAAGCCCTCAAGGCAAGGGACAGCGAAAATCGACTACTACAACACAAGACAGACAGCTTCCTCCTTGCCTACCGTAATGCAGTGCATGCAACCACTAACCAGAGTCCAACGATGATGTTTCTGAACAGAAACCTGAGGTCCCGCATGGATCTTCTCAAATCAAATGTACAGTGTGATGTAGAGAACAGACAGTTCAAACACTTGAATGCTAAGTCAACACGGAGCTTCAGTGTGGGATAGTCAGTTCTTGCATGGGATTACAGGACTGAAAAGTGGCAGCGGGTGTAATTTCTGCCATAGACGGGCCACTGATGTGTAGAGTACAGATGGAAGAGAATGTATTGAGACGTCATGTCAATCAAATCCTGGATGCTCAGGTGAAAAAGTCAGCAACACCTTGCCTGGACTCCCATTACATAGAAGCACGTCATGTGGATCAAATCCTGAATGCTCAGGTGGAAAACACAGCAACACCTTGCCCTGACTCCCCAGACACAGAAGCAAACACTCCTGATGTGACCACGTCAGCCTCGCCCACAGATAAGCCTGTCATCAGTGCTGAGGACCCACTTGATGTACCTGTGGAGACTAATTTCCCAAATCAAACGTTTCAGGACAGATGTAACCCAGAGAGGCAGAGAAGGCCCCCCAGAGGCTTCAGTTATAATAATAATAATAATTATTATTATTACGTTACTTTGTTATAATTTCATATTATTAAGTTACTAATTAAACAGTTGGTGGGCGTTTGTATACTAAGGGGAAACATACAGTGTTTGTTTAGCGTAGTGCCCCTAAAAAAAACAGTTGTTTCACTTTTAAAATAAAAGAGGAGGAGTGTACCATATAGCCTACTGTATAATATGGGACTATTTTATGTCGTAGTAACACGTTATTGAGCATGCGCTATTAGGCGCATATTGATCTGTATATATGTGTTCAGTTCGTGTTTCGTAAGTAAAAGCTCCTGTTAACTTAGCTCCAGTCTCTAGCGTTTTTATTAATGATATTGTTGTGTAAATGGACACGTACACAACAGGACTAGAATATAAAAACGGGGATGTAATGCTGAGGCTTTATAAGGCATTGGTCAGACCACATGAATTGAATTGAATTGAATTGATCTGACTTTATTTCTTACATCCTTCATATACATGAGGAGTAAAAATCTTTACGTTACATCTCTATCTAAATGTGCAATGTGCAATTTATAATACATAGTATGTACAACAGGACAGTCAATATAACATAGAGATACAATTGTATCAGCATGAATTAATCAGGCTGATGACCTGGTGGAAGAAGTTGTCCCAGAGACTGTTGGTCCTGGCTTTAATGCTGCGGTACCGTTTCCCGGATGGTAGCAGCTGGAACAGTTTGTGGTTGGGGTGACTCCAGTCCCCAATGATCTTCCGAATCAGAATCAGGTTTATTATCACCGGCATGTGACATTAAATTTGTTAACTTAGCAGCAGCAGTTCAATGCAATACATAATGTAGCAGAGAGAAAAAAAAATAATAATAAATAAGTAAATCAATTACAACGTACATATATTGAATAGATTAAAAACGTGCAAAAACAAAAATACTATATATCAAAAAAAAATGAGGTAGTGTCCAAAGATTCAATGTCCATTTAGGAATCGGATGGCAGAGGGGAAGAAGCTGTTCCTGAATCGCTGAGTGTGTGCCTTCAGGCTTCTGTACCTCCTTCCTGACGGTAACAGTGAGGAAAGGGCATGCCCTGGGTGCTGGAGGTCTTTAATAATGGAAGCTGTCTTTCTGAGACTCCGCTCCCTGAAGATGTCCTGGGTACTTTGTAGGCTAGTACCAAAGATGGAGCTGACCAGATTTACAACCTTTTGCAGCTTCTTTCGGTCCTGTGCAGTAGCCCCTCCATACCAGACAGTGATGCAGCCTGTCAGAATGCTCTCCATGGTGCAAATATAGAAGTTTTTGAATGTATTTGTTGACATGCCAAATCTCTTCAAACTCCTAATAAAGTACAGCCGCTGCCTTGCCTTCTTTATAACTACTTCGATATGTTGGGACGAGGTTAGATCCTCAGAGATCTTGACACCCAGGAACTTGAAGCTGCTCACTCCCTCCACTTCTGATCCCTCTGTGAGGATTGGTATGTGCTCCTTCATCTTACCCTTCCTGAAGTCCACAATCAGCTCTTTTGTCTTACTGACATTGAGTACCAGGTTGTTGCTGTGGCACCATTCCACTAGTTGGCATATCTCACTCCTGTACGCCCTCTCGTCACCACCTGAGATTCTACCAACAATGGTTGTATCGTCAACAAATTTATAGATGGTATTCGAGCTATGCCTAGCCACACAGACGTGTATACAGAGAGTAGAGCAGTGGGCTAAGCACACACCTCTGAGGTGCACCAGTGTTGATCGTCAGTGAGGATGGTATGTTATCACCAATCCGCACAGATTGTGGTCCTCCAGTTAAGAAGTCGAGGATCCAATTGCAGAGGGAGGTACAGAGGCTGAGGTTCTGCAACTTCTCAATCAGGATTGTGGGAATGGTGGTATTAAATGCTGAGCTATAGTCGATGAACAGCATCCTGATGTAGGTATTTGTGTTGTCCAGGTGGTCTAAAGCCATGTGGAGAGCCATTGCGATTGCGTCTGCCATTGACCTATTGCGGTGATAGGCAAATTGCAATGGGTCCAGGTCCTTGCTGAGGCAGGAGTTCATTCTAGTCATGACCAAGCTCTCAAAGCATTTCATCACTGTAGATGTGAGTGCTACCAGGCGATAGTCATTAAGGCAGCCCACATTATTCTTCTTAGGCACTGGTATAATTGTTGTCTTTTTGAAGCAAGTGGGAACTTCCACCCGTAGCAGTGAGAGTTTGAAAATGTCCTTTAATACTCCCACTGGTTGGTTGGCACAGGTTTTCAGAGCCTGACCAGGTACTCCATTGGGACCCTCTGCCTTGCGAGGGTTCACTCTCTTTGAAAACAGTCTAACATCGGCCTCTGAGACGGAGTTCACAGGGTCATCAGGTGCAGCAGGGATCTTCACAGCTGTAGTTGTGTTCTCCCTTTCAAAATGTGCACAGAAGGTGTTGAGTTCATCTGGTAGTGAAGCATTGCTGCCATTCATGCTATTGGGTTTTGCTTTGTAGGAAGTAATGTCTTGCAGACCCTGCCAGAGTTGCCTTGGATCTGATGTCACCTCCAACCTCGTTTGAAATTGTCTCTTCACCCTTGAAATAGCCCTCCACAAATCATACCTGGTTTTCTGGTATAGGCCTGGGTCGCCAGATTTGAATGCCATTGATCTAGCCTTCAGCAGAAAGTCCTTAGGATTTGGGGCCCCACACCAAATTTCTTCAGCCATCTGAGGTGAAAGAGGCACTGTTGTGCCTTTTTCACCACACAGCCGGTATGTACAGACCATGAGAGTTCCTTGGTGATGTGTATGCTGAGGAACTTAAAGCTGTTCACCTTCTCCACCCCAGATCCATTGATGTCTATAGGGGTTAACCTATCTCCATTCCTCCTGTAGTCCACAACCAGCTCCTTTGTTTTTGCGACATTGAGGGAAAGGTTGTTTTCTTGACACCACTGTGTCTGGGTGATGACTTCTTCTCTGTAGGCTGCCTCATTACTATTTGAGATTAGGCCAATCAGTGTAGTGTCATCTACAAATTTGATCAGCGGATTGGAGTATTTAATTAGCATTTAGAGTATTGTGAGAAGTTTTGGGCCCCTATCAGGGAAAGGATGTGTTGGCATTGGAGATGGTCCAGCGAAGGTTCACAAGAATGAACCTTGAAACTCAAGGTTAATGTATGAAGAGTATTTGATGTCTCTAGGCCTCTACCCACTGGAATTTAGAAGAATAAGGGGGATCTCATTCAAACCTATCAAATATTGAAAGATCAAGATAGAATGGACATGCAGAGGATCTTTCCTACAGGAAACCATCTCAGAATACAAGAATGTCTATCTGGAACAGAGATGAGGAGGAATTTCTTTAGCCAGAAGGTGGTAAATCTGTGGAATTTATTGCCACAGATTGATGTGGAGGTTTAAAGCGGGGGTTGGTGGGTTTTTGATTAATAAGAGTGTCAAAAATTACAGGGAGAAGCAGGAGAATGAGGTTGAGGGGGATAATATATCAGCCATGGTTGAATGGTGGAGCAGACTCGATGAGCCAAGTGGCCTAACCGTATGTTGTTTGATTTGTTGAGTGCCTCCACTATTTTGTGCATGTTTCTGAAACAAATGCTGTCTCCTCTACAACAGAGAAACCAAATGAACATTGGTTGCAGATTTACAAAGGACCTCCATTTATTTCACCAGAGTGCCCTGAACTTTGGACACCTGCCACTTTAATTTCTAACCCAGTTCTGCTCCAATCTCTGTGTCAGTGGCTTCCAACACCATTGTAGAGAAGCCCAGGATATGTTCAAGTAACTGTCTGCATCCTTAACAGAGAAACACTGCAACCTACAGTGTTCAATACTGAATTCCATGATTTCAATACCCAGCTTTTCATGTTTGAGTGAAAGCTGACCAGTTCTTCTGTAAGGCCATCCTCTGTAACATGTCTCCACTGATGTGGACTGACTGCCTGTCGTTCCCAGCATCTTTTTTTCAGATTTCAAGTATTTGTTCTCTCCTGCATCTCACGGTTCCATCACCCTCTTCTCTTTCCCTGCTCCACACCAATACCCCATTCATATATCAACTATATAGATGTGAAGAGCATTGTATCACCTGGGCAACCTTGGTTAACCCCTTCACATAGACATTCTCTTTCCTCTTTCTACTTCTCTGCAGCATAAAGACAATTTGTTTCTTCATCTTTGTCTTCCTGGTGATGGGTCTTTGAACGGAATTAATAATTCTGTTTGTTTCTCCGTGGATGCCCGAGTTGCCCTTCCTCTCTTTTCAGGTTTTCAGTTTTGATTTGCAATTAAAATCCACTTAGTTGATTCATAGTCCATTTCCCTGAATGGTTGAAGTGGAACATCTGACGTATAGTGTAAACAGGGTTGTCTGACATGAGAAGGTAGTGATGTGGAGAATGAGATAGCAATGTTGGATTGTGGCTGTTGACATTATCAGTACACTGCTAGAATATGCACATAGAGTAAAATTTGAATAACAAATATTTCCTACCCAGTCGTTCCAGACATTCCATGTTCCAGCACCGTAACTATCTCCATTGATTTGATCTGATTAAATGTCTGAGGATCTTTTGGTTCCAGTTAGTGCAAGACAATAAAATAAATTCAGAGAAAATCAACACCTGTAGGTAGACTCAATGTGTTGCTGATATTTTGGTTGATGCCATAAGGCAGATAGGTGGTAGACAGAATTTGTGCTTCTTCTTGGGGTTTAGGGCAACAGTCCATGTGAGTGTTTGCCAGTAAAATGTCACTTGCGTTGCCCAGGATCAAGTGCTGAAGGAGGCAGTGTCCAGAAGGAATGAAGTAAAAAAAGCAGGAAAATCAGAGAGGGAGGGCATAGGAGTGTGGGGAATGTGAAACAGGAACTTTGAGAGGTGGTGTAAGATGGGCAAAGTAGGTTTAGCTGCCTGTGTTTACCTCTCTGATTTGTTTTCATGGACTGAATGCTCATCCAATAATTATATTCTTTTATTTTTTGATTCTTTGATTATAGTGCTTTGATTCTGTGAGGTCTGTTCGGAGATTTCAGAGCATAGCTGAGAGCCACGCACATTGGTGTAATAGTTTCACTGGACCATTTTCTTCTAGGAAGGACACTAATCAAAGGCTACATAATGTCAGTGTTTTGAAACTGAATAAGTATTTTTCATCAGTTTTCACCATGGAGGACGCTAGCAGCATGCCAAAAATTTAAGAGTAAAGTCGCAGAAGTGAGTGTAGTCACCATCACTAAGGAGAAGGTGCTTGGGAAACTGAAAGGTCTGAAGGTAGATAAGTCACCTGGGTTCTGAAAGAGGCAGCTGAAGACATTGTTGAAGCAACAGTGGTGATCTTTCAAGAATCACTAGAATCTGGAATGGTTTCAGAGGACTGGAAAATTATAAACTCCTTAGAAAGAGAGGGAGGCAAATGACACAAAATTATAGGCCAGTTAGCCTGACTTAAGTGGTTGGTAAGATGTCCAATATTAAGGATGTGGTTTTGGGGTACTTGAAAGGAATTGATAAACTAGGCTGAAGTCAGCATAGTTTCTTTAATCTTGCATGACAAAAATGTTGGAATTATTTGAGAAATAACATGCAGGATGCACAGAGGAGAGTCAATGGATGTTGTTTATTTGGATGTTCAGAAGGCCTGGCAAGGTGCTGCACATGAGGCTGCTGAGCAAGATAAGAGCCATGGTATTATCGTAAAAGATACTAGCATGGACAAAGATACTAGCTGACTGGCAGAAGGCAAAGAATGGTAATAAAGGGTCCATTTCTGGTTGACTGCTGGTGACTAGTGGTGTTCCAAAGGGGTCAGTGACGGGTCTGCTAATTTTCACATTATATGACAGAATTGATGTGGCTTTGTGGCCAAGTTTGTGGACGATACAAAGGTAGGTAGAGAGCTGGTGAGTGTTGAAGCAGGGAGTCTTCAAAGGGACTTGAACAGATGAGGATAATGACTAAGAAGTGGCAGATGGAATATAGTGTAAGGAAATCTAAGGTGATCCACTTTGAATAAAGGTAAAGACTATTTTCTAAACAGGGAGTGAATTCAGAAATCAGAGGTGCAAAGGGATTTGGGGGTCCTAGTGCAGTATTCCCTAAAGATTAATTTGCAGGTTGAGTTTGTAGTAAGGAAGGCAAATGCAATTTTAGCCTTCATTTTGAGAAGACTAGACTATGGAAGAATGTAATGCTGAGGCTTAATAAGGCATTGGTCAGACTGCACGTGGAGTATTGTGAGCAGTTTTGGACCTACAGCTATGAAAAGATGTGCTGGCATTGGAGAGGGTCCAGAGGAGGTTCACAAGAATGATTCTGGTAATTATGGAGTTAACATGTGAGGAGCTTTTGATGGCTCTGGGCCTGTACTCACTGAAGTTTAGAAAAATGAGGTGGTTCTCATTGAAACCTGCTGAATATTGAATGGCCTAGATAGAGTAGATGTGGAGAGAGTCTACGACCAGATGGTACAACCTCTGAATAGAAGAGTATAACTTTAGAGTAGGGATGAGAAGGAATTTCTGTACCCAGAGGACAGTGAATCTGTGGAATTCATTGCCATAGGTACTCTCACAGCACTTAACAAGTTTCTAGATGAATGGTCAAATATTCAAGGTTTAGAATGCTGTGTAACAAATGCTGGTAAATAGACTTCATATAGATGAGTGCTTTATAGTTAACTTGGACATAATGGGCCATATGGCCTGTTTCTGTGCTTTATGACTCTGACATAACTAATGCAATACCAAACCGGATTTTCAATCTATTAATAAATACCTTGTATTTCTTTCCCAAGTTACACTGGCCAGCTACGCCTGAGCGGATAGACGAATGCAAAATGGCTGGCAAGGACCCTAATGTAAGTATTTACAATTGCTAGTGCTACACTCATAAAAACTCAGTAACCTTGAACTTTGAAAACTGACCACAGTAAATATACAGTAAAAATGCCTATATTAAATATTTATTGGGAACAGAAGTCATCAGTCCTCTGGTTAACTCTTGAAGGGGAATTTCTCTGTTTAACGTGGCTGGGAGGCACCAGTGCTGAGGAATGGAACATCAGCTGTTTTCACGTTCAGAATGACAGCAGAAAGATAGACCTGAATGTTGTTTTGTGTGGGAGACAACATTCACTGTAGATGAGATTCCTTCTTCTCTGCAGAGTGGCTCATAACTCCATCCCTGAGCCCAGTTCCCTGACAACTACCCTGCTGTGGCCTTTGGAATTACTGAAGTGTAGCACTTTTGCACTTTGGATTTAGTTACAATTGTCCCAGCTTCAATCTGTATCTCTAAAGAAAGGGATAGATAAATTAATTAATTAATTAATTAATATTACGGTGAACATAAGTTGTAAAGAGTGAATCTGTAGGTTGAGGAATCAGTTCAGAGTTGAGGTGAGGGAAGTTATCCACGCTGGTTCAGGACACTGCTGGTTGTTGCTTAATAACTGTAATATCATAACGGAACTCAAACCAAGTAGTTTTTTTTAGATCTGCAGTATGCTATGGAACTAGACCCTTTGAACCTAGAAAATCCAAAGAAAAAACGTAATGGTCGAATACTTATATCAAGGAAGGTAAACTATGTGGCACGGCAGATACAAGCTTTACCTCTCACTAATTTTCTTTGCTGACAATATTGGGTTGCAAGTACCTGGCAGAGGTAACCTAACAATCTCTGAATACGAGATAGAAGTTGTCTTGTTGACAGAAGTTTTGCAAAGGAAATTCAGCGCTGCTCTGTCACTCTGAGATGTTTTAATGAAGGCTGATGTGAAGAGCCAGGAGGTCATGTGGCTGTAATATTAGTCTACTGTGGTTACAGTAAAATTAAACAAAAGCTTCTTTGTTACGGTAAGGGAAAGGAATTAGATTTGTACAATACTTTAGTGTCACAGTGATATAAGATTGAAGAGATGTTGATTTCTTTGCAGCTGGACTGTGCTAACTTCTTGAGGATTCTCCACTTCTACAACCAAACTCATCTCTATGTGTGTGGGACTGGAGCTTTCCATCCTCGCTGCGCATTCATCGACACGTCCATATTCAACAGAGTGAGTACAGGAGGCGCCTCTCACACGTTTAGCATAAACTCAGCCATTGACAGAAAGTCACACGACTCAGTCCTAACTAAAAGACCTGCATTCAGATTAATTCTGACCTAGAACAATAGCTTTCTTTCAAATGGAGCTCCACTTGAAGTCTCTCTACTGTATAGTGGGACTTGTAAACTCAGATGAATAAGGTGCCAATGTTTACTTCTAGCACATTGGTATGGACTCAGTGTAAGGAGGAAATAATGGAAATGTATCTCCCACTTTCTGGCCCTCCCTCTCTCCTGGCCTGACACATCTCAATATACCTATAGTTCCAGTACAGTCACAAGAGTCATACCATAGCCGAGAGGTGCGATTATTGCTTGTTGAAAACATAAGATGCCAAAAAAGTAACTCAAGCTTGAAGGTTTGCTGAATTCTGATACAGATGACTCAAGAGCAGGGAATTAATTAAAACATGTAAGATTCTCAGTGGTGTTAACAGGGTGGATATGGAGAGTCTAGAACTCGGAGTCACTCTTTAAAAAGGATTAACCCACCTAAAACTTTTTAAAACCTCAAATTTCTTTCCTAAAAGGGGAGTAGAAGCATGCATTTTTTAAAGATAGTTAAATTTTTAATTAACATAATGATAAATAGCTACTGGGGTAGCTGGGAATGTGGAATTAAAGTTGCAGTTAAGTAGGCCACAATATTGTTGAATGCTGGAGCAGGATTCGAAAGGCAAAGGTTCCATCTCTGATCCCAATTTGAGGGTACATTTATTGATTAGTCTTCCTCAAGGTAAGATTGATTGGATAAAGTAAGGGACCTTGCTTTTCCCTACATTCATCTGAATGGCTTGCGATTCTTTTGTGCTGGTGATCAGTGAAGTTATTCGTAATTAGGTTACATTCTGAAAATTACCCACAATATCGGAAAGGGAGCCTTCCTGGTAAACAGGCACACATTGTGAACCAGTCAATTTATTATTCCCATCAACATCACTGGCTCCAGTACCACCCCGTAGGTCAACCCTCCAGTCACTGCTACACCTTCCCTTCTGGGCATTCCAGATGGAGCAAATGCAGAGGGAGAGGGAGTGAGGGAGAGAGAGAGAAAGGAAGAAGAAGGGAATGAGAAGGAGAGAGAGGGAGGGGAGAGAGAGGGAAAGAGGGAGAGAGAGAAGAGAGGTAGAGGGAGAAGGGGAGGGTAGGAGAAGGGGAAGGAGTGGAGAGGTGAGAGGAAGAGGGGTGGGGGTAGGGAGAGAGATATGTTTTGTTTGGCTTAATGGAAAAATCTGTGGAAAGAAGAGCTTGTTCCTGCTGCAATGCAGAATCTTGCAACCAATCCTAGGCTTTTACATAGAACACCGCAATACAGAAACAGGCTCCTATGCCCATGATGTCTGTCTGCCTTCACATGGTCTGTATTCATCCATTGCTGATACAGGAGAGAGTGCAAATGCTGGAAATCTGGGGGAACGTAGCAGTTCAGGTAGCAAAATGGACTGTCGACGTTTTGGATTGAGACCCTCATGAAGACTAGAAGGAGACAGGGGAGATACTGTACCTGGCAGAAAAAGGTAGCTTGATAGAATGAGCTCAAGCTGGCTGATGATAGGTGGATCCAGGTGCGAGGGGGATGATAGGCAGGTAAGGGAGGGCTCGAATAGGGATGATGTAAGAAGCTGGGAGGTGATTGGTAGAAGGATGTGAGCAAGGGAACTGGAGGAAGGAATGGGGTGATGGGTCTGGTGGGACAGGAAGAAAAAGTAGCTGAATGAGGGTTTACAGAAAAAACAGAAATCAATGTTCATGCTGGCACTTTTGAGAATGATATGGTGGAATATGAGGTGTTGCTCCTCTAATACACATCCAGCCTCAACTTGGCAGTAACTCTAACTTCTGGTCATTTTGCCCCTCCCATTCTCTCTTCTTCCATTCCACACTCTGGCTCTCCTCTTACCTCTTCTCTTCTGCTCTGCTGCCTAAAATCTACCCCTGGTGCCTGTCTTCCTCCTCTTTCTCCCATGGTCCACTCTCCTCTCCTATCACATTCCCCCTTCTTCAGCCTCTTACCGCCTATCACCTCCCAGCTTCTTACATCATCCTCCCACCCCACCCTCCTGGCTTCACCTGTCACCTTCTAGCCTGTACTCCATCCCCTCCACCACCTACTTATTCTGGCTTCTTTCTCCTTCCTTTCCAGTCCTGATAAAGGATCTCAGACTGAACTGTCGACTGTTTATTGCTGCCTGACCTGCTGAATTCCTCCGGTACTTTGTGCGTGTTTTGCTTGGGATTCCTAGCACTTCTTGTGTTTTGGATGAGCTGTGACTGTTTTCCCTGGAAGGAAGGGCCACCTTAGAGAGGTTTATAAAATCCTAAGGAGCATAGATAAGATGTTTCCCAGGGTTGGGGGTGGGGGTCTAAAACTAGAGGACAAACGTTTGAGATGAGAAGTGAAAAGTTTAAAGAGGATCTGAGGATCAGGTTTTGCCACACAGGGAGTGGCATATACAAACATATATGGAACAAGCTGCCAGAGGAGGTGGTACATATGCTGGCAAATGGGACTAGAATATATAAAGCCTGTTTCCGCGTGGTATAACACAATAACTCCATGAATGGCCCACTCCTGTTCCTGTTTAGGCAAGGAAACGCATAATCAACTTGGCGCAGAGAAATTAGTTGTTGAAAGAAAAGGTGGAAGGCAGAATAGCAATCAACATTTGAAGGAAATTTAAAAGACACAAGTCCGTAGATTTGTTTTCTCTCTTTTTTTTTTCTCAGATAGCGGGGTTACATTTGCCACCTTTCAATCTGATACATTTTTTCCAAATCTATAGAATTTTGTAAGATGCCAATGAGTGCATCCATTATTATTTCAATAGCTCCCTCTTTTACTGCTCTGGGATGTAGACTATCAGCCTCTGGATATGATCTGTTTTCAGTCCTATTAGATTCTCCAGACTCTTCTTATTTTTGGTTTATATATACACTCAGTGGCCACTTTATTAGGTACATCTGTACACCTGCTTTTTAATGCAAATATCTAATCAGCCAATCATATGGCAGCAAATCAAAGCATAAAAGCATACAGACATGGTCAAGAGGTTCAATTGTTGTTCAGACCAAACATCAGAATGGGGAACAAATGTGATATAAGTAACTTTAACAGTATAATGATTGTTGGTGCTGGATGGGGTGGTTTGAGTATCTCAGAAACTGCTGACTTCCAGGGATTTTCACACACAACAGTGCCTCGGGTTGACAAAGAATGGCACAATAAACAAAAAACATCCAGTGAGCAGCAGTTCTGTGGGAGAAAATACCTTGTTAATGAGAGAAGTCAGAGGAGAACGGCCAGGCTTGCTCAAGACGACAGTAGCTCAAGTAACCACACATTACAACAGTGGTGTGCAGAAGAGCATCTTTGAATTTACAACATATCAAATCTTGAAGTGAACGGTCTACAGCAGTAGCAAACCACACTGGATTCCACTTGTGTACCTAATAACGTGGCAACTCAGTGTACATAGATATAAATGCCAAGGTCCTGAGCTTTGGCGTTTGCTCCTTAAATCTCTCTACGTCTACGTAGCATTGAACTTTTGGCCTCCTACAAATGTCCTCTGTGAGTAGTGTTAAATTTGGCTTGTTGCAGAGATTCTCAAATAGAAGTTTCAAACTGTTTGGAAGATTGCCCTTTAAGTATCTGAAAGCATTGAGATTTACTGGTGTCTGTTTGGAGAGGTGCTGGGGGTGAAAAGATAAAGGCTCCAGCTGCTGAAGTTTCAACTATCCTTCAAGTCCTTTTGAAAACGATTACATCATCAACATGCTTCCAAAGATCATAGATCAGTCCTAATCTATGTGCTGTTCTAAGACCTTCCTGATGGTGAGCTTCCCAGAGATTTATGCTGTTTATTGTGGGAGCAGGTCACTGGAGTTCTTTATGTCCAGTGACATTCTGGGAGGTCTGCAAAGATGTTGCTTTGGGTTTTGACATTCTCATACTCCTGTTCCTTATACCCCCTCTCTCTCTCACATTGCCTTTTTTATTCTCGCAGCTCTCCCTTGCTCTCTGCCTCTCTCTCTCTCTCTCTCTCCCTCTCTCTGTACTCTCTCACTCTGTCACTCTCTTTCACACACACTCACTCTCAGAAAGCCCCTCACTGTTCAATTGGTGTTGCATATAACATTGGAAAGATTCTTATTTCCAGTCAGAGCAGAGTGATTTGTGGGAGGAGACCTGACATTGTTGATTCTATCTCCGACAGAAATTTTATGAGAGACATAAACTTGAAATTCTGGCATTAGCAAAAAGGGAAAATAGGATTGGCCTTCTGTATATTAAATCTCCTCGAGTAGATTACACATAGGAAAGCAGAATTAATTAGTATAGATTGTACTGAAGTGATATACATATTAGATTAGATTATGAGGACACTCAGTCCTCGTTTATTGTCATTTAGAAATGCATGCATTAAAAATGATACAATCTTCCTGCAGAAAGATATCACAGAAACATAGGACAAACCAAGACTAACTGACAAAACCACATAATTATAACATATAGTTACAACAGTGCAAAGCAATACTGTAATTTGATAAAGAGCAGACCATGGGCACAGTAAAAAAAAGTCTCAAGTCCCGATAGCCCATCATCTCACGCAGACAGAAGCGCCACAAACTTGCCGAAGCATTGGGAGCACCCGACCGCAGCCGACTCTGAGTCCGTCCGAAAACTTCGAGCCTCCGACCAGCCCTCCGACACCGAGCACCATCTCTGCCGAGTGCTTCAACTCCGCCCCAGCCGCCAAGCAACAAGCAAAACCGAGGACGTGGGGCCTTCTCCTCCGGAGATTCTGGATCATGCAGTAGCAGCGGCAGCGAAACAGGCATTTCAGAAGTTTCACGAGATGTTCCTCCGAGCTCTCACGTCTGTCTCCATCAAATAAGGATTGTGCACAGCACCCTACTTGACAAATAACAGACATCCCCACCGGGGTGGCCGCTGCGAGCTGCGTCGTGCTGCCATCTTCTCCTCCCTCATATGATACTTTCTCAGAAATGCTTAGACCTTTGTCTGGTGTGATTTCGGACAATTTTAATGTTGATACTCACCTGTTCCATGGATGATTCCACAGTGAGTGGGCCAGGAATAGAGGGATGTCCATTTAGGACAGAGATGAAGAGGAACTTCTTTATCTAGAGGGTAGTGAATTTGTGGAATTCATTGCCACTGATGGTTGTGGAGACCAAGTCATTGGGTATATCTAAAGCAGAGGTTAATCAGTTCTTGATTAAGGGTTTCAAAGTTTACAGGGTGAAGGCGTTTGAGAGGGATAGTAAATCATCCATGATGAAATGTCAGAGCAGACTCTATGGGCCAAATAACCTAATTCTGCTCCTATGTCTTAAGGTCGTGTAGGAAGATGGGTTATGTGTAAGAGGGTGCTGGGGCAAGGTAAGTTGTCCATGGCAGAAATTATACTTCCAATAAATGTAATAATGTGTTCCTGGTAAATAACTGTTCAGAACTAACAGCATCAAGCTACTTTTGAAAAAAATGTCAGAAGTGCTTAGAATGATAATTTCTATAGCACTGAAAGTTAGCAGAGAGTGAAATGAAGGGTGCGGTAATACTGTACATCAGGCCAGCATATAGGTCAGATAACAATTTATGTTAGGTTACTACAACAGCATACAATGGGGCATGTCATTACTATATATCAGGGTTCAGTAGCACTGTATTTCAGGATTATGATTATTTTAATTAGATTACAGCCATCTTATACCTCCCAGTAAAATTAACACAGTCAGACTACATCAGCTTTGTCAGAATACTATAAAACTGTCAGAGTAAAATTAAGTATACAGACTACAGTGATACCATAGGTCACAAATACAATAACATTCTCAGAGAATGCAGTATACAGAGGACATTCTCAGTCTCAGTACATTTATTTAAGAAACTTATGTCTCCTCGGCTTCCCTGTTTTCTATGCCAGAAGAATTCTGAGTCTGCATTAAATCCAAGAAGCAGCAAAAACCTGATTGCGGATTCACAGTTAAATAATGGATTAAGATCGCTGAAGTGACCTGCTTTAGTTCTTTACTTATAGTGCAATCAGATTTGCAGCTTGTTGTTTGCTCTGTCTCAGCCCATGCTTGGCCATCTCCCTGTACATTAGCCTACTCTTTCGCCAGTACTTAACCATCACTTGCCTTCTATCTCTGCTATATCTCACACTGCCTTCTGCATTCCTTCTAAAAGTGCGTTTGCAAAGGGTTAACTTCTGTAATAATCATTGATTCTTGTAAAGTGGCATTTGAATATAGAGCAGCCTTCTTCCTAGAAATGCTGTTAATTTCATCTGTTATTTGTGCTAATCAAAATGGTGGAATGGTCTTCTGGCGAACACATCACTTCCCCAGATGGAGATAGGCCTTAGCTGAATTGCCCAGGAAAACATTTCCTAGAATCATTGAATCATACAGCACAGTCAATTTGTAATTCCACTGGTAGCCCTGAGAATGAAAATTCTCATGTCTTATCTCTGAAATCTGTCCAGAGCTGAATAAATCCTTAAGGAGAAGCCCTGAGCGTTCTTGAGTGTGGGGCATAACCCAACCCAGCAATGTTAAAATGCTTGGTTGCAAGCCGTTTCTTTGCATGCACTGTGCAAAGACAGGGGTGCTTGGACCAAGAGATGATGTTTATGATGAACAAGAGCTTTGTGTCAGCTTGCATTCGATGAGGTTCCCGGTGCAATGTGTTCATCACTGATGTGGTCTGCTTGCGTTTCGCTGCGATCGTTTAAGGCATCGTGGCTTTGATGGAGGGGCTACCCAGAAGCTGAGTGCACATGCGCAGGCACCAATCCAGGGCAAGGTTGCGTAGTCCATCTGGACCGTAACAGGACTCACACATAACCACTTCGATAAATAGCTGGTGGTCTTCCAGCATGGAGGTGGGAGGAGAGAAAATTACAGCTAAAAGGTTAAAAAAAAAGCCACTCCTGCAGGCTGATTCTAGCGGTATGGTGTCGCGGGGGCAGTGGAATATGTTGTTTTGTGTCAAATCAGATCAGGGAAGATTGCGCTTGGCTGCCTGCAAGTGTCCGCACACTTCTGGTGTCATCAAATCAGTCCACAACTCACTAACCCTAACCTGGAATGTGGGAGGAATCGAGAGCACCGGGGGGCGGGGTGATAATGTACAAACTCCTTACAGACAGCCGTGGGAATCGAATTCTGATTTTACAGCTGGCTGCTGTAAAGCATTGCACTAACCACTACACTATCGTCCTGCACCCACCTCCCCCCATCCCCAGTCCGCAATGGTATTAACCTCGCTGTGTATATAATTTAATGGCTTTGGGTGGGATGGCTGACAACTCAGCCGTCTATGGCTCTGAGAGCCAGTGAGACTGCACCTGCTGTAGACCTGTTGGGCCGATAGTCAATCTGGAGCAGGTCCAGCTCCTTGCTCAGGCGGGAGTTAATTCGAGCCAAGACACAAACCTCTCAAAGCGTTGCATCACAGGACGTGTGAGTGCTACCAGGCAATAGTCATTGAGACAGCACGCCCTGCTCTTCTTGGGCACTCATATGACTGATGCCGCGCCATGGTAAATTAATAGATTTGTGATACAGATCAGCCATGATTGAACTGACTGGTGATGTATACTTAGAAATTAAATAGCTTATGTACCCTCGCTGCAGACATATATTGTGACTGCACAATGGTTTGAATTGACTAGATGCGAATGAAGATTAAGGTATTCTGCTGTATTTCATAGCTCAGATGGTACTGATTCTTTATGTCTAAACATTGACAAAGACTGTGAGAATGTTTCTGATGTAGTAATAACAGCAGGCTTTCCAAGCTGCAAGTGATTCAAGGCTGAGTTATATGACAGGCTTTTGCCGACCCTGTCACGTGCAGATAGCTGAAACTCAAAATCGCCGGCAGCATCCACACCAGCCGTCAACTTGTCAACTGCTGGTGAGCTCTGGAATTCATTACACATCCCGACGCAAAGGCTTAGCCTGTCAACGTGTTGGGTCTATCGTGAGTAAGAGGTTGTATTAGTGTTAGGTAAGTCTTTCAGCTGCTGGTCACATTCAGAGACAATGTGTTTAGTTGCACTGAGAATAGTTTCTTGTGTGCCACATTAGGGACAGTGGGAGAGGGCCAGCTTTGGTGTTGAGCTCCAGAGTTCTCAGATTAATGTGTCACTACTGCCAACATACTGACTACAGGGGCCAAACAATCCACTAAGGAAATTCACTATAAAAGTAGATAGATGTCACCATATTCATTTCCTTGCAGGCATTCACCGTAGAACAAAGAACTACAATGGAATCAATGAAAAACTACGTATCAAGACTGACTAGCAACCAAGTTCAAATTCAAGTTTATTGTCATCTGACTAAACCTATACGCAGCCAAATGTAACAACGTTCCTCTAGAGCACAGTGCACCCACAAAACATGTATCACACACAGCACATAAGACAAAATATTACCATAAATAAGTTAATAATTTGTAATTTAAACTGCATGTGAAGTGTGCAGCGCAGGTAAACAGTAGACAGCTTGCTGTCCTAGTGACAACATCTTGGTGGTGACAGGATATTTGTTAGTCACACAGCTTGAAGAAAGAAGCTGTTACCCAGTCTGGCCGTCCTGGTCCTGATGCCTCCTTTCTGATGGTATTGGGCCAATTGGAGATTGTTGGATGGCTGGTAGGGATCCTCACCAATGTGCAAAAGAAGGCAAACTGTGCAAATATAACAAATACCACAAATGTAATAAATAAATAGATAGATAAATAATGCTGAGAATGTGAGAATGCTGAGTCCAGCTTGGGATTGCGGGTACACAGTGAATGCCTCATCTACCTCAGTCTGCAGCAGAGCCAGCAAGAGAGAGGGAGGGACAGCAGATAATACCACTTACCATAAAAGGCCAGTGTTTTTATACTGTTTTTCACAGCCAATTTACATAAAGTTGTACAGTTCATGTACTAATTATAAAACAAAACTGCCTTGTGCATGGACGAGTGCCCTGTGCACAAAGAACAGTTTGCATTTTGTGTTTTAGACCCTGCAGCAGGACTTGGACCCTTAGCCCCTTCATTTCAAGGTGCAAGTGCTGTCGCAGGTGATAGGAGGATGGAAAGCTGAGGGAAAACTCCACTCTTCAAGCACCCAAGCTGGTGGGGAGTGGGGGTGGGGGAGAAATGGCAATCAGTCCCAATTGTCCCAACAAGTAGTTAAACTGACTGGAATGAGTAAGGGATCAGGATTTGTGAATGAAAGAGGCTCATTGTTCCAAGCACAAAGAGGGTGGTTCAACAATTTTTGTTAAGTCAATGGAACTTTACATTATTTAGCATCCATAAAGTTTTGGAAGGTACCATCTAACAAAAGTGTACATTGATTTAAAACAGAAAATGCTGAGGATATCTACCAGGTCAAGCAGCATCTATAGAGACAGAAATAGAGATAACATTTCTGGTTGAAGATGTTTCATGAGAACTGGAAAACTCAGTCTGAAACATTAACTCCACTTTTTGCTTTACAGATGAGTATCCCCAGCATATTCTGTTTTAATTTCTTGTAGTTCTTTAGATATGATTTACGATATTAAAGGAATAATACAAATACAAGAGTGCATTTACACTGTGGCAATTTGTTAAATGCTTTCAGACATTAATGGAAAATCTGGTTAGTCTTAATTGAGGTTGTTCATCCAGCCTGACTGGTTGCCCAGAGGCACGTGACCCGTGTCTTCATACAGGGCTCAGATTGTGGTATGGTTGACTCTTAAATGCCCTCTGAAAAGCACCAGAAAGTCACTCTGTTCAAAGTTAGTTAGAGCTGGGTTGTAAGTGCTAGCTTTGCCAACAATGTTCAGCTCGTGAACAATGAACAAATAAATAAATAGCATTTCCTATTAAATTACGGCATTGAGTCAATCCCTGCTGATCGTCTGTTCCCAGAATCAGCCTGGCTGGTTCCTACTGAGATTTGTTTTCGGCTCATTTTGTTTTCTCAGGGGGAATAAAGCCCAAAGACTACCCAGTCTGACATTATGTTATTTGAAGGAAGGACATCTTATTGTGGGATTAGCCAAGGGGCCACAAAACTTGAGCTCTGTGATGTGCCACACAGTTTTGCTGTACTGCCTCAACAGAAAATTCTACTCAGCCCACTCCTGTCAATGACGCATCCTCCATCCAATTCCCGTTATCCAATGTGCTACTCTGTATTCAGCTCAGAAGCTAATAAAGTAGTTTAAATCCAATATAATGTGACCAGGAAACTACTTTGTGTCAATAGAGCCATTAAACAGGAGACCCAGCAACCAGCACAATTTAGCACATGAGGTACCTTGGAATCAACCTGTGTGTTGTCTTTTGCAGACTGGTCCGATGCCCAAGTTGTTGTGATCTTCCATTGACTCTATTATGGTTATTTTTCTGTTACCGATTTATTGAGTATACCCTCAAGAAAATGAAATGAATCTCAGGATTGTGCCCCACAATCAATAGACTTGTCTGACCTCAGCACAATCAAGTTCAAAGTTCAAAGTAAATTTATTCTCAAAGTACATATAAGTCACCATATACAACCCTGAGATTCATTTTCTTGCGGGTATTCATAGTAAATATAAAGAAACAAAAAAAAAAGCAAAATACTAAATAAATAAGCAATAACTATTGAGAACATGAGATGAAGAGTTCTTGAATGTGAGTCTATAGGTTGTGTGAACAGTTTTGTGTTGAGGTGAGTGAAGTTGAGTGAAGTTATCCCCTCTGGTTCAAGAGCCTGATGGTTGAAGGGTAATAACTGATCTGAACTTGGTGGTGTAAGTCCTGCGACTCCTGTACCTCCTTCCTGATGGCAGCAGCGAGGACAGAACATGACCTGAATGGTGATGGTCTCTGATGATGGATGCTGCTTTCCTGTGACAGTGCTCCACGATGAGAAGGGTTTTACCCCTGATAGACTGGAACGTGTCCACTACTTTTTGTCGGCTTTTCCATTCATGGACATTGATGTTTCTATACCAGGCTGTGATGCAACCAGTCAATATACTCTCCACTACACACGTAGAGAAATTTGTCAAAGTTTTAGATGACATGCTGAATCTTCGCAAACTTCCAAGGAAGTAGAGGAGCTGGTGTTGTTTCTTTCTAATGGCATTTACGTGCTGAACCCAGGACAGATCCTCTGAAATGATAACACCAAAGAATTTAAAATTGCTGACCCTCTCCACCTCCGATCCCCCCGATGAGGATTGGCTGATGGATCTTCACTTTCTTCCTCCTATAGTCAATAATCAATTCTTTGGTCTTGCTGACATTGAGTGAGAGGTTGTTGCTGTGGCGCCATTCAGCCAGATTTTCGATCTCCTTCCTATATGCTGATTCATCACCACTTCTGATTCAGCCAATGACAGTGATGTCGTCAGCAAACTTAAATATGGCATTGGAGATGTGCTCAGCCCCACGGTCATAAGTGTAAGGTGAGTAGAACAGGGGCTAAGCACACAACCTCGTGGTGTACCTGAAGGCAAACTGAAGTGGATCCAAATTGCTCTTCCAGACATGAGTTGATATGTTTTATTACAAATCTCTCAAAGCACTTTATCACAGTTCATGTAAGTGTTACTGGATGATAGTCACTGAGGTGGGTTACCACGTCCTTTTTAGGCGCCAGTATAATTGAAGCCTCCTTGAAGCAGGTTGGTACCTCAGACTGCTGAAGCGAGAGGTTAAAGATATCAGTGAGCGCTCTAGACAGCTGATCAACACAGGTCTTCAGTATTTGGCCAGGTGACCTGTTTGGGCCAGGTGCTGTCTGTGGGTTCACCTTCTGAAGGATACTCTCACATTGGCCTCAAAGACTGTAATCACAGGGTCATTGGGGGGCTATGGGAGTTCAGGAAGTTGCCTCCATGTTTTCACAGTCAAACCGGGAATAAAAGGCATTAAACTCATTTGGGAGTGAAATCTTGTTGTCACTTACAGTACTGTTCCAAGGTCATAGAAACATATATACATATATATAGCTAGGGTGCCTGAGAATTTTGCACAGTACTGTAGTGATTTTATGTATTGCGCTATACAGTTACTGCTGCAAAAAAAAACAAATTTCATGGCATATGTGAGTGATGATTAACCTGATTCTGATATCGGTCTCTGTTGTGGACTGAGAGTGGGAAGGGGACAGGGAGAGGGGAATCATGGTTGGGAAAAGAGGAAGGGAGAGGGGAGGAAGCAGGAAGCACCAGAGGGACATTCTGTAATGATCAATAAACCAATTGTTTGGAATCAAATGACCTTGCCTGGTGTCTTGGGCCTGGGTGCGTCCGCACCTACGTCACCCCCTGGCCCAGCACTCTTTCTCTGCCACTTGTCCCACACCGTCCTGCAGTTCTCCACCCACACCATTCCTAATCCACCTTTACTCCTGCCAGATTTACAACCTCGCTCTCCGCTCCACATTGAGAAATACAGTACTGTGAAAATGTCTGAGGCACCCTGGCTATATGTATATACCTAAGACTAACGCACAGTTCTGTAAGTCGCTTGGTTTCACTTTGTCGGAGCTGATAGTGTTCAAGCCTTTTCACAGTTGTCAAGCGTCCTTCAGTGATTCATTCTGAATTGCCACTTCGCATGTGAGATCGTACCTGGACCTCTTGTATTTTACTTGGTTGCAGATCTCAATGCCATTGATCTACTCCCTGTAATGATATTTTGTGGAAGATAATAGTATAAAATTTCTTTGCTGCAGTTTTCCTTTTATGATAATGAGAGTCCAGTTTTCTTTATTATATTCAACCCTTTGAAGCTTATTTCAGATTTCTATTAGAATTCCTTACATTTTGGTCAGTTTACTGTAACAGTGCCATTCTAAGCATAATGGTAATGGTTGGGTTTGTTTCTTTATTCAAGGGAATTCAAAGAGCGTATATTCACCAGCCCCTACTTTTCCTTTACTATAAGCTAGCAAAGCTTTAGAAATGATATGTACAATCACTAAGAACGACAAAGAATGAATTCGAACACATCCACATGCTTTTGTGTTAAAGGCCACATTATGAAAGTACCCCTTTAAGGCAAAGTGAGTGATTAGTAATCCTAATGAGTGATAGCGCCTGTCTGTGCTGTTTGTTTGGATAGATTACATCTGGATTGCCGTGATTCCAGCACCGCTTTGGACTGGAACAGTGCACTTCAGGCTTGAGAAGCTATAATGTGGCAGGTGACAGGACTACTCAAGTATTCAAGCAGAAAAAAAACCTCTTCAAGAGTGCATGGGGTGTTAATGGATCCTTCCTCTCCTTTTCAGTATAAAGTAAGAACACCAGTATTTCAAATGGGCACACACTGAGCTAGGGCAATTCAAACATTCTAGTCTGTTGTAATTAAACTCTCAATAATAACATGCGTGTATATAAAGTGGGCAGGGATCAGGTATGGCATTTGATTCTGTTGAGGAAACTGACTAGGAAGGACTTGTGTTGGAACTACAAAGAAATTCTATTAATTCTATATCTGCATTAATATATTTTTATTCAAAGCATCTGGCATGTTCAACTGGACACAGAATTTATTTAAATTTAATATTGCTTCAATGTGGATCTTAATGGAAAGCATCCTTCTTTATAATCAAATGTTATATTATAAAATTCTGAAAATGATTTAACATAATGGTGATGTATTGTGGAAACATCTATTACAGCGAGGCTGAATTTTCTTTATTTTTCTTCGACATCTGTTTTTTTTCAATATTTGCAAAGACATATGCTCCTTGAAGAGTCCCTGGATGTACCAATATCTCTTGTTGTCAGCTGGAAAGGAGATGAGAAAAGACTTAACAGGTCACAATAGGAGATGTCCTGCTCCTGTAAGGTCAGGGATGGCACAAATGCACTGCTGGGATGTTAGAGACTCCTCGAGAGACAAAGGACAATTTGCAGGAGCTATGACAGGAAGTTCACTCATTGGTCATCTGACTCATTACTGCTTAGTGTTAAATAAGGCAGCAGGGCCAGATTCTTTTCTACTGCTATCGAAAAGGAGCTACAGGGGTCTTTGGGGTCACACCACCAGATTTAGGAACAATTATTACCCTTCAACCATCAGGCTCCTGAACCAATGTGGATAACTCTGCTTACCTTAACACTGAACTGATTCCACAACTCACTTTCAAGGACTCTGTAATTCGTGTTCTCAGTACTTTTTATTGTTATTATTTGCACAATTTGTCTTGATTCGTACATTGGTTGTTTGCCAGTCTTTGTTATGCATTTTCTTTTGTAAATTCCATTGTAATTTTTTTATTTTCCTGTAAATGCCCACAAGAAAATTAATCCCAAGGTAGTATATGGTGACATACGCATAGTTTGATAATAAATTTACTTTGAACTTTTCGGTGATCAGTCGTAGAGAGATACAACATGAAAGCCGTCCTTTCAGTCACCTGAATCATATCGACAATCAGCCATCCAATTACATTGTTTCTACATTAAACCTTTCATTTTTAATTCTCCCCATATTCCCATCAGCTTTCTGCATACCCTACATCTACACACTAGGGTCAGTCAGCGGTGATCAGTTTATCTATATGAGGGAAATCCAGGCACTTCCAGTGCAAACTATACCCGGGTGGAACCTGGCTCTTGGGCACTGTGAGGCTGCAGCTCCACAAGCAAGGACACAGTTTCCCTGTAGGACTATAAGAGCTAGGAGCAGCGTTAGGCCATTTAGCCCATTGAGTCTGTTCCACCATTTGATCATGCTGATTTATTTTTTTCCTCTCAATCTCATTCTCCTGCATTCTCTTCATAACCTTTGACATCCTTACTAATTAAGAACCTATCAACTTCTGCTTTAAGTATGCCCAATGACTTGGCCTCCAAGTTTCTCCACCCTCTGACTAAAAAAATTCCTTCTTACCTCTGTTCTAAAGGGATGTCCTTGTATTCTGAGGCTGTGTCCTCTGGTCCTTGACTCTCCCACCATATGAAACATCCTCTCCACATCCATTCTATCTAGGCCTTTCCTGTGGACAGCTAATGAGGCAAACTTTAATGTGGATCCACTATTTGCAAAATAATCTACCAGGCTATTTTCTCCACCATCACATTCTAGAAGTTCAGGGAGGACAAAAGGACTATAGCCTTTCCTATCTTGGAGCCATGTCCTTGCCCTGCTATTCAGTGATGAGAGCTGAAAAAATTTAACAAAGAATTGTCCTTTCTGCCATTTTTGAGCTGTTGAGATGATAATTTTCACAGCAGGAGAAACATTTCATGTTCATTTGGATAATTGGTGCTTTCTATTAAAGAAATCTGAGAAATATATTATCAGTAGCCACTTTATTAGGTACAGGAGTGAAGCTCGGTGAGCTCTTCTGCTGTGGTAGCCCATTCACTTCAAAGTTCACCGTGCTGTACATTCAGAGATGCTCTTCTGCACACCACTTTTGTAAAGTGTGGTTATTTGAGTTACAGTCGCCTTCCTGTCAGCTTGAACCAGTCTGGCCATTCTCCTCCGACCTCTTTCACTAACAGGTACAGTTATGTACGGAATAATGGGGGAGTCACAGACTTGAATCTGTGTCAGGCCTTCAGATGTTACTTGGATTTGTTTTAATCTCTTTGGTCAGAGATCAGTTGGGTTACGCCGTGTCAACCCAGGAATAATCCCCAGGTGATCTGAGGAGCTGAGGGGGTCTGGTGACCCTGCTTATTGGAGTTGTTACATCAATCTCTTCATATTGTGGGCAACGTAAACAATGAGTCAGACTCTGCCTCAGCTCAGAAGATGTTTCTGTGCTCATGGAACCTATCTCTATAAATCTTTCACCATTCAACAATTTTGGTGCAAGATTGCCTGGGATAGTTTCCATGAGGACAGAAGCACCTGAACCGAGTCACTGGTGATCTTTGTTCGCTAGAATAAATGATCTCCAATAACTCAACCAGACAGGGTGTTGCTTGTTTCCAGCTAAATGTGAGTTGGACATTGGCTGCATCAAATGTGATGTTCGCAGGGATGTCTTCACATTGGGGCATAGTCATTCCATTAGAAGAGTATTGGCCTGAAGTGTCAACTGTTTATTCCCCTTCATAGATGCTGCCTGACCTGCCAAGCTCCTCCAGCATTTTGTGCGTGTTACCCTTCATTCCATTTGATGAATAAATCCTCAAAACGTTATATTGTAAAAACATGCTTTATCAAATGTTTTACCTTTAAAATGAGCCAATATGTATTACACAGTTTGCAAGTGTAAGATGAGGAATTGCCAAAACAAGTTTACTTGGAAAAGAAAATCATAGCAGGGTTTTTTGCTTCTCCCTCGCATGCTCGGGGTTTAACTAATTTCCTTGAGCCACAGTTTAGTGAAGTATACAATCATCCACCACACACAGACAAAAGTACGTATCAAGCAACCAGCAAACCAAGCTGACAGTGCCTGAGTCTACTTTCCACATTCTGCACGCTACTAAAAGCTGATTAATGGCATAAAACTTAGTCAATTTGTGCTGAAGTTGGCCATTAACTGTTGGTGCTGCATTTTAAGGGAAACCTAAACCATGTCTGGAGTTGTACATTTCAGACAAATGGGCAGAATTGAGTTCATCTGTTTATATTTGCAAATTACAATTGTAATTCTTGCAAACTAATAAAAGCATATTAATCTTTCCCACTTAAACGAATTGAAAGAAGAGAAAGAATGTCTAGGCATTGAACAAAAGAAAACATTTTAGCAGGAACTTGAATGTAAAACTCAGACTGACGGGAGAAGTTGCTCGCTATTTAGTACAGATGTCGGGATGTTATGTTACAGTTGTACAAGACATTGGGTGGAGGCCACATTTAGAATATTATGCTCAGTTTTGGTCATTCTGCAATAGGAAAGATGCCATTAGTTAGAAAGAATCCAGAGGAGATTTATGAGAATGTTGCCAGGACTTGAGGGTCTGGATTCTGGAGCATAACTGAGCAGACTGGGACTTTATTCCTTGGAGCGTCGGAGAATTGGGGTGATATTATGGAGGTGTATAAAATCATCAGGGGCATAGATAGGGTGAATGTGCACAGTCTTTTTCCCAGCACTGGGGAATCAAGAGCTGGAGTACATACAGGGGGTTTAGAGTGTTGTGATTTAATAGTTTTCTTTTCAAATCTTTTTATTATGTGATTTAACAGTTTTAATGGGAACCTGAGAGGCAAATCTTTTACCCAGAGTCTGGTCAATGCATGGAATTTGCAGCCAAAGGAAATAGTTTAGGTACGTTAATGAACAGCATTTAAAAGGCACTTCTTTAGGTTCATGTGCAGGTAATTTTAGGAATATAAGCCAAATGCAGGCAAATGGGGCGAGTGTAAATGGGAATCTGCGTGGAATAATTTAGCCAAAGAGCTTGCTTCCATGCTGTGAGAGTCCATAAAAATGTTCAAATCAAATTTAGTTAGGTATTATGAAAGTTAAACTACATGTTACTGGGAGAACTCTGCTGTTGTAATATGTGGTAGTTTTCTGCATACATACATGCAAATGTCTGTGTGAAAGTAATTGTGAAAATGACTGCAGGGCTTGCTGGTCTTTCATGCGATATTGTCTGTGAAAGGTGACATCACTGTTAGTTTGTACCGCTCCCTAAAACATAGAAAGTGGTGGGAGGGGGAGAAAATTGTCTTTTGCCACAAGCGTTAAACACAGAAAAGACTATTGGCCCCAGCATTTTCTGGAATGAAATTAAATCAAATGTGCCAAATTGGTCAGGTCAGGAATTTTCTTTGCACCTCTACCCCGTCCCTGCCCAATTTCTATGAAGTCACTTGGATCTGATTGGGAACAAAACCATACCTGCTCATTTATTTAGAAAGTGTCAATTAAAATTAGACACTCCAGTTGGAAAAACATATCTCAGAGTGGAGACAACTGAAACATGCAGGTCAGAAAGTTCAGATCAATACTGTTTATATATGGGTGTCAAAGTCTTACCTTTATAATTTTGATACAGTTTGGTATTGCAATCCCAATTTGAGAAGGGACATAAGGTCATCAAGTTATGTTACCAAAAAAAGAGCCTTGGTTGTGTGGCTCCTCACACTCTACTTCAGCTAACCTTTCAATCCATTCCGCGTTCTTCACTGGCTATTTGTTTGGCTGTTCTGGTAATGTTCTTGCATCAACTGTTTCAGTTTCAAGAATATCTAATATCCAGCTGACGCCCACTGTAAATATGTGAAAATGAATGAAAAGGCAACATTCAATGGGGGATTGTTTTTATCGGAAGTGGAAAGGGATTTGCTTCTTTCACCGAGCCACTCCCTATTCCCCCCAGCCCCTAAGTCTGATGACAGGATTCTTTGAAAGACCTGGGGATTCTTGAAGAAAACGTATACACACGAGTGGCATCACTGGTAGAGTGGCCGCCTCAGTGCTTCAATGACCTACTTTCAATCCTGATCTCCGGATGTGTCCATGTGGAGTTTCCCTATGACTGTGTGTGTTTCTTCCCTGTGATCCAATTACCTCCCACATCCCAAAGATGTGCACCTTGGTAGATTAGCTGGCTGCTGTAAATCTGGGAGGATTAACGTAGGATAAGTATAAAGGAAGCGTTAAGCACAGGAAAGAATATTGGCCACCATTTTCTGGAATGAAGTGGAATCTGTGTGAATTTCTGTGCTATATGACATGGTACACACAACTAGGAGCAGAAAGAGGCCACTTAGCTCTTTGTCCCTGCAACACCCATTTAATCAAATCATGGATGACTTCATTGTACTCTCTGCTTCACATTCCTCCCTAACCTCTGTATCCTTTAACGTTGCTTATCAAGAATCTATTCACTACCACCTTAGAAGCATTTATGTACGCTGCTTCCGCTAATCTCTGAGGAAAAGAGTTTGCAAAAACTAAGAGAGGAAAAAAAAATGCCATTTCTTCCTTAAATGAGCTGCCCATATTTCTAAACAATCATCTCCTATTTCAAGATCTTACATCTACGGACTGCAGAGCCTGCCGGCCCCGACGCTAGCAGGCATGAACTTTCGGTTGCGGCTCCTGCCGTTGGTCTCGGCGGCTCCAACACCTCAGGACATATTCAAAACCCGGACTCCAGCAACGACCATGGAGACATTCAAAGCGATCGCGCAACCACCAACTGCGACTCCAGCCTTGAACTCCAGGCCGGGTCTTTATGTGCTGCTGTTGTGACTCCCGTCTCCCCTTCCCCCACCACCACTCCACAGCCCCGTCTCCCTCAGATCCCACCGTCAGCTCCTGGGCCCTCAGAGGCTCCATCTTCCTCTCACCCCAACCCTCCCCTCTCCACTGACACCACCAGCCTTCCCACTCCCCCCTCTGATCCCAGCTCTCATCCGTGCCGGGTCTTTACCATCCCCTCCGACCTTCAACTGTCAGAGGCAGAACGCTCTGTTCTCAGTAAGGGCCTCACGTTTGTCCCCCTTCGCCCACACCTCAGCGAGTTCCGTGTTCGCCATGATGCGGAACTTTTCTTCCGCCGTCTCCGTCTCCGAGCCTACTTCTTCGGCAAGGACTCTTCCACCCCCACCGATGACCCCTTCTCCCATCTTCATCCCTCCTCTTCTTCATGGACACCCCGCTCTGGTCTTCTGCCTGCTCTGGATCTCTTTATTGCCAACTGCCGACGGGACATCAACCGTCTCGACTTCACCGCACTTTGTCCCCATTCCAACCTCACTCCTTCGGAACGCTCTGCTCTCCACTCCCTCCGCACTAATCCTAACATTATTATTAAACCCGCTGATAAAGGGGGTGCTGTTGTAGTCTGGCGTACTGACCTCTACCTTGCCGAGGCACAGCGACAACTCGCGGATACCTCCTCTTATTTACCCCTCGATCGTGACCCCACTAAGGAGCACCAGGCCATTGTCTCCCACACTATCAACGACTTTATCCGCTCAGGGGATCTCCCATCCACTGCTACCAACCTTATAGTTCCCACACCCCGCACTTCCCGTTTCTACCTCCTACCCAAGATCCACAAACCTGCCTGTCCTGGCCGACCTATTGTCTCAGCTTGCTCCTGCCCCACCGAACTCGTTTCTGCATACCTCGACACTTTTTTATCACCCCTTGTTCAATCCCTTCCGACCTATGTTCGTGACACTTCTCACGCTCTTAAACTTTTCGATGATTTTAAGTTCCCTGGCCCCCACCGCTTTATTTTCACCTTGGATGTCCAGTCCCTATATACTTCCATCCCCCATCAGGAAGGTCTCAAAGCTCTACGCTTCTTTGAGAATTCCAGACCTAATCAGTTCCCCTCTACCACCACTCTGCTCCGTCTAGCAGAATTAGTCCTTACTCTTAATAATTTCTCCTTTTGCTCCTCCCATTTCCTCCAAACTAAAGGTGTAGCTATGGGCACCCGTATGGGTCCTAGCTATGCCTGCCTTTTTGTTGGGTTTGTGGAACAATCTATGTTCCGTGCCTATTCTGGTATCTGTCCCCTACTTTTCCTTCGCTACATCGACGACTGCATTGGCGCTGCTTCCTGCACGCATGCAGAACTCGTTGACTTTATTAACTTTGCCTCCAACTTTCACCCTGCCCTCAAGTTTACCTGGTCCATTTCTGACACCTCCCTCCCCTTTCTAGATCTTTCTGTCTCTGTCTCTGGAGACAGCTTATCCACTGATGTCTACTATAAGCCTACTGACTCTCACAACTATCTGGACTATTCCTCTTCTCACCCTGTCTCTTGCAAAAACGCCATCCCCTTCTCGCAATTCCTCCGTCTCCGCCGGATCTGCTCTCAGGATGAGGCTTTTCATTCTAGGACGAGGGAGATGTCTTCATTTTTTAAAGAAAGGGGCTTCCCTTCCTCCACTATCAACTCTGCTCTTAAACGCATCTCCCCCATTTCACGTACATCTGCTCTCACTCCATCCTCCCACCACCCCACTAGGAATAGGGTTCCCCTGGTCCTCACCTACCACCCCACCAGCCTCCGGGTCCAACATATTATTCTCCGTAACTTCCGCCACCTCCAACGGGATCCCACCACTAAGCATATCTTTCCCTCCCCCCCTCTCTCTGCATTCCGCAGGGATCGCTCCCTACACAACTCCCTTGTCCATTCGTCCCCCCCATCCCTCCCCACTGATCTCCCTCCTGGCACTTATCCGTGTAAGCGGAACAAGTGCTACACATGCCCTTACACTTCCTCCCTTACCACCATTCAGGGCCCCAAACAGTCCTTCCAGGTGAGGCATCACTTCACCTGTGAGTCGACTGGGGTGATATACTGCGTCCGGTGCTCCCGATGTGGCCTTTTATATATTGGTGAGACCCGACGCAGACTGGGAGACCGCTTTGCTGAACATCTACGCTCTGTCCGCCAGAGAAAGCAGGATCTCCCAGTGGCCACACATTTTAATTCCACATCCCATTCCCATTCTGACATGTCTATCCACGGCCTCCTCTACTGTAAAGATGAAGCCACTCTCAGGTTGGAGGAACAACACCTTATATTCCGTATGGGTAGCCTCCAACCTGATGGCATGAACATTGACTTCTCTAACTTCCGCTAGGCCCCACCTCCCCCTCGTACCCCATCTGTTACTCTTTTTAATGCACACATTCTTTCTCTCACTCTCCTTTTTCTCCCTCTGTCCCTCTGAATATACCTCTTGCCCATCCTCTGGGTCACCCCCCCCCCGTCTTTCTTCCCGGACCTCCTGTCCCATGATCCTCTCGTATCCCCTTCTGCCTATCACCTGTCCAGCTCTCGGCTCCATCCCTCCCCCTCCTGTCTTCTCCTATCATTTTGCATCTCCCCCTCCCCCTCCAGCTTTCAAATCCCTTACTCACTCTTCCTTCAGTTAGTCCTGACGAAGGGTCTCGGCCTGAAACGTCGACTGCGCTTCTTCCTATAGATGCTGCCTGGCCTGCTGCGTTCACCAGCAACTTTGATGTATGTTGCTTGAATTTCCAGCATCTGCAGAATTCCTGTTGTTATCTCCTATTTCTATATTCTCCCGCGCAAGGACATGCCCTCTCTACACCCACCCTGTAAAGTAGGCATTTAGTGTGTGGGAAAAAAAACTTGTCAACTAGCAAAGGTAGCTGTTGGGGTGCACTGTGTAATGTCACACAAACTGCTAGACTTCGCTTGGGACAAAGGTTAAGCCAGCTGCCATTTTGGCAATGGATGAACAATTCTGGATCATAGCATCACTTACACCAGGGGTCCCCAACCTTTTTTTCACCACGGACCGGTTTAATATTGACGATATTCTTGCGGACCGGCCAAGCGGTTGGGGGGGAGTGATCGAGTAGGGTTAAACTCACCTCAACATCTCTTTTACAGTGAGGGTTGCCAACTTTCTCACTCCCAAATAAGGGACAAAAGTAGCAGTCAAATCCCGGGACACTTTACCCCAGGAAAGACTACCATGACCATGAAGCCTTGCACAGGCACTTTGTGTACATGCGTGACGTGCACATGTAATGTGCGCATGTGCGTGCGTGCTGATTTTTTTCCTCACAACTCGGTTTTGCCCTCATCTTCCCCACTATATGTACATACATTATTTCTACTTTATATAGGCTGTGTATTTATCATATCATTCCTGCCTTTACTATATGTTACTGTTATTTATTTTCAGTTTTATGTGTTATTTGGAATGATTTGTTAGGTTATTTTTTGGGTCTGGAAACGCTCAAAAATTTTTCCCATATAAATTAATGGTAATTGCTTCTTCGCTTTACACCATTTCGGCACAAAAAGTTTCATAGGAATGCTCTACCTTAGTGGGGGAAATACGGGACAAGGGAGGTCTTGTATGGGACAAAACAACTTAGCCCAATATACAGGATGACCCGGCAAATACGGGACAGTTGGCAACCCTATGTTCAAGTTCAACAGCGCGAGGCAGGGAATGAGGAAAGGTGCAGCTGACTCATATCGTTTCCTCGCGGCCCGGTAACACATGCTTTGTGGCCCGGTACCGGTCCGTGGCCCGGTGGTTGGGGACCACTGACATACACAATACAGTTAGCTGCCCTCCTGCACTGACATTACACACAGGGCACACGTTTACAATCCCTCAAGGCAGAACCTTAAGGCTAATAACATACATGTCATTCTGTTCTCTCTTATGCCACTTGGATTCGTTTTCCATCTGGCGTATAAAGCTGCAAGCATTGTTCGCTATCAAAAGAGAGCTGTCTCTTTCTCTTTGTATGCCTGTTCCAAGTGTTTCATATGACTGCACAAATACAGCAGTGACAGACTTACAGGGCTTACTTAAAGTTGTAAAATGTCCCATGATTTCTCTGTGGAGAAATCATGATATTAATTGACAGTATCAAAAGGAAATAATAGTAGAGATGCATTTCAAAGAAATAGGTTTTATAGAAAATCAATATCAGAGCATAATATATTCTGTTTTATCTTGAGTTCAGTTTGTGTTTGTAGAACATAGAACATAGAACATTACAGCATGGTACAAGCCTTTCAGCCCACAGTGTTGTGCCAACCTCTTAATCTACTCTGAGATTGATCTACGCTTTCCCTCCCACATAACCCTTCATTTTTCTATCATCTAATTTCCCATCTAAGAGTTTCTGCCTCTACCACCACCCTGGCAGCATATTCCACTCCCTGTGTAAAGACTTACCCCAGATGCCTCCCCGCTGCTATACTTTCCTCCAATCACCATAAAATTATGCCCCCACGTATTAGCCAGATTTAATGAGTTGTTAGTACCAATGCTTAGCAAAATCATATTTTATGAATATTTAATAAAATTATTGTAAATGAAGATTGGTTTTATGTACATAAATAATACTAAAAATTTCATCCCCTAAGGTTTTTTCTTCATTTATTTACCAAGAAACCAGAAGTCCAGGAGCCAACTATGAAAGGAAGTTGGGAGATTCATGGTGAAAACTGCAGAACTTTGGGCCTAGCAAGCTGAGTGCAGAGCCACAATTCATGGAAATTAGGGTATTGGGAATATGCAGGTAGCAGAATCAGAACAGAAATTGGCAGAGTTAGAGCCTGAATGTTAAGCAATGCGCCAATCTGCTCCTTGTGTAGTGAAGAGTTTTTTACTAGATTAAAAGTAAGCAATCGAAGAAAAACTCAACGAGTCAAACAGCAAAGTCAGAGTGAAGTCAAGTTTATTGTCTTATGAATAATTATATGTATGCACAGGTGCAATGAAAATCTTGGGGCAGCATCACAGGCACAGAGAATCATATAAGCAGCAGACACGAAAAATGTAAACTATACATAATTTTACCATGAACATTTGAGATTAATGACTCATTCTGGAGTCCCAGTTCAGAAGCACTGTATCTTCACCTTCACATCACTGTATCTTCAGTCATGGAGACTCCAAGGCCTGGGATGGAATTCCTTTCTGAAAACATCAGCTTCTCTCTCCTTAGAACCACCTCTTTTATGAATAATTTGTCCAATGCCCCCTGCTTGGTTTTGATCTCAGCTTTCCCAAGTTAAGTCGTCATTTTTATCATCGCGTGCTTATGGTAACATATAGGTACAATGAATCATGAAGATTCGGGCAATGTACAGAACATTAATTATACATAAATTATACAAGGCGGTGAAGAAAAATTCTCTGCATAACCAGGCAGCAGTGCAAAAAGAACCCCAATCAGAGGCAAGTCCATGGCAGTACAAGTGATGGTCAGTAGGTGGGGTAGAACTCGGGTTGTGCAGGTCAGTTCAAGAACCTGACAGATGTAGCAAGGTAGCTGTTTCTGAACCTGGTGGTGTGCAACTTCAGGCTTTTGTATCTTCAGCCCGGCTTTCGCAATGAGCAAAGGCCATGAGCCAAATGGTGGGTATCCTTGATAGATATGGAGGTAAGGAGGAATTTTTTTTAGCCAGAGAGTAGTGAATCTGTGGAATGCTCTGCCACAAATTGTGGTGGAGGCCAAGTCCATGGGTGTATTTAAGGTGGAAGTTGATAGGTTCTTGATCGGTCAGGGCATCAAAGGGCATAGCGAGAAGGCAGGTGTATGGGGTTGAGTGGGATCCGGGATCAGACATGATGGAATGGTGGAGCAGACTCAATGGGCTGAGTGGCCTAATTCTGCTCCTGTGTCTTATGGTTGTATATTGTCTTCTTGAGGTAGCACCTCGTGTAGATGCTTTCTGTGTTGGGGAGAGCTGTGTGTGATGGACTGGGCAGCGTCCATGGCTCTGTGCAATCTTTCGCATTCCTGTCTGTGATGCAACCATTTACACAACTTGGGGCTTCTCGGTGCCTCCTTTCTCAGATGATGCAAGTGCCCTTGGTCTATTTTCACACAAAAAAACCATAGTCACTGCACTCTGCATGAACTTGACAGCTGTGTCATCTCCACAAGATATGTAAAGATGCCTTTTGGTGGGGGTAGCTGAGAGCTGAGGGGCGAAGGGCGGATGATGCTTTTGATGCTGGTATTTGTTACTGTAGCTGACCCTCTGCTTTCCTTCCTGCTTCTCCGACCCCCCCTCCCCACCCCCACCGCCCCTTGTCCACCACTGCAGGATGAGCAGCTAACGCTGAACCACGAGCAGACAGAATGCGGCAAAGGGAAGTGCCCGTATGACCCTCAGCAGCGGATCGCCTCAGCAATGATTGGTGAGTAACCGTGGATGGGAACTGCCCTGGGTGGAGTGGAAAATGACTGGGGCAGTGTGCCATTTCAGGAATGCTCGTACAGGCATGCTTTCCAGTTGCCATTGATAAATATCTATTAAAATGAGTAGGTTGTGATAATGGTCAGCACTTCTAACAAGTGCTCACTATAGTCCTGTTTCTGTATAAATAATGGGTTTGATGGAATTCATGGCAAGTGAAGATTGATGTGACTGGATGAGAGAGCTCTGTTCCTTTGCACACTTGATGTCAGCATTAGGGATTTCACAGCCTGTTCGGTGCCATCGTCAAGTGCCTTGATATTTCAGCTTAGACTGAGTGATTGTTCTGAAAAATGACTCAACATATACGAAATGGCACAAAATTATGGTGATGGGCCACCCCAATCAGAGAGTCTGAGATCTCCCACTCCATCCTTTGACAGTCAAGTGCAATGTAAGGCTCTTTCATCATCCTCTGAAAAATATGGCTTGATGTCAACCTCTTGACATTTAGTGATATTTTCCATTTCCCATGTGACATATCACTGAAAGCTCTGAGTGACAATACCCATTCATCACTCGATTATTTGGCTTTGATCCTTGCAGAAAACACAGTTGAGATTGTCCGACACATGGAAATCTTAGCTCAGAATTTGAATCTAGAGTCCAAAAGGGAAATGAAGGTATGTGGCTCAATGCACCACACATCCAAATGTGTACTTGGTTGGACTCGAACCAGTCCCCAGAAATGAAAGGCTAACAGGTTAATGCATGGACAGACACATCAGCATTATAACTGAACTCTAGGTTATTCAATGCATAAAGTGACAGAATTCTGTTCATTTATTTGCTGTCTTTCACAATATGGGGATGCTCCAGCCAGTGAAGGACATTTGAGGAACAGCTGTTGTAATGCAGGAAATATTGCAGCCAACTTGGTACGTTGGAAAATCAAACAAACAGCTTAATTTTAGTGCTTATCTTTTCTAGTAATTTATTGTAGTGACAGTAGTTGCGTAATTAATATAACGCTGAGCTGCAATCAATAAGCAGCTGACGTAGGTATTGATGTTGTCTGGATGGACCAAGACCCAGTGAGATTGCATCAGCTGTACTCAAAATGCAGTGGGTCCATGTCTTTGCTTAGGGAGGAGTTAATTCTACCTATGACCAACGTCTCAAGGTGCTTCATAGTGGTAGATGTGGAAAGTATTGTTGAGGTAGCACACCCTGCTCTCTTTGGACGTCAGTATGACTGATGCCCTTTAGAAGCAGACAGGATCCTTACTGCAGTGGTGAGAGAGATTGAAGATGTCCTTGAACACTCCAGTGCGTTGGTTGGCACAGGTTTTCAGTGCCCTGCCAGGTAGACCATTGAAGCCTGACGTCTTGCGAGGGTTCACCTTCTTGAAAGGTGTTCTAACATTGGCCTCTGAGATAGACATCACAAGGTCACCAGATGCTGCAGGGATTTGCACAGGTGTAGTTTTATTCTCCCTTTCAAAGCGTGCACAAAAGGCATTCAGCTCACTGGCGAGTGAAGCATCACTGGTATTTATGATGATAGGTTTTACCCTTGTAGGAAGTAATGGGCTGAAAATCCTGCCAGATTTGATGTGCATCGGATTCCATCTCTCGGAATTACTTGTTTGATTTTCAGATAGCTTTCCAAACAGTAAGTCATAGTTGGAGTTCTTGTAAAGTTCTAGATCATTGTCTTGAATGCCACAAATCTAGCCCTCAGTTGCGATAGCAAAGTTTTCAAAACTTAAGTTTTGAAACTGACCTCACTGAGGCAAACTCCTTCAATATTATTTGACTCATCACGTGACTCAAGTCTTAAAATAACTTACCTCAAAGTTAAAAGTTCAAAATAAGTTTATTATTTAAGTATATATATGTCACCATATATGTGCCCTGAGTTTCATTTTCTTTCAGGCATTCACAGTTCAACAAAGAAGTACAATAAAATCAATGGAAAAACTGCACACAAATAAAGTTTGACAAACTGAGCAAATGCAAAAAGGAACAAGTGATTGGTGGCATCCGTTAGTCTCGCGAGACCATGGATCTGCGCCTGGAAAGTCTCGCTTCAGTCTGTGTTAGAGCAGCGCCTGTTGTGGCTGTAGAGACCCACACGGGAGTGACAGTCTCGGCTGCAGCGACTGCACTTGAAGGCGCTGTCCTCCAGTGTTGCCTTGGTGCTGTTTTCCCGACGAGTGCGCTTTTCTTCAGCAGCAAGCCTCAGCTTCTCTTCTCCCCTTTTTAGACCTCTGCGTAGTTCCAGCCTCCAGTGAGAGCGATCGCTTGCGATGTCCTCCCACCTCTCGACGTTCATTTTCAGTGACTTCATGTCTCTCTTGCAAACGTCTTTGAAATGAAGATGAAGCTGTCCTTGTGCTCTCTTGCCGGAGGCCAGTTCCCCGTACAGCAGGTCTTTCGGGATCCTCCCCATCTGACATGCGGTATACATGGCCCAGCCAGCGGAGACGGCGTTGTTGGAGCAGGGTGAAGAGGCTGGGTATCTGGGCATGGGCCAGGACCTCATTGTTGGACCTCAAGTAATAATAAGTAAATAAATAACATCGAGAACATGATTCATAGAGCCCTTGAAAGTGAGTCCATTTGTTGTGTGCAATGATCATTCAGTGTTGTGGTGAGTGAAGGTGTCCATGCTGGTTCAGGAGCCTGATGGTCGAGGGGCAATAACTGTTCCTGAACCTGGTAGTGTGGAGCCTAAGGCTCCTGTGCCTACTTCCTGATACTAGCAGTGAGAAGGGAGCATGATGATGAGAGTTCTTGATGATGGCTGCTGCTTTCTTGTGCCAGCAGTCCTTGTAGATTTGTCCAATAGTGTAGATGGCTTTTCCTGTGATGAAGTAGGCTGCATCCACCACTTTTTGTAGGTTTTTTCATTCTTGGGCACTGGTATTGAAAAAGCCAGATCATGAAGCAACCAGATTATGATGCAACCAGTCAGGACACTCTTCACTATACATCTATAGAAGTGTGTCAAAGTTTTAGAGGAAATGCCGAATCTTTGTAAATTTTTAAGAAAGTACAGGCGCTGCTGTGCTTTCTTTGAAATGGCGGGTCTAGAACAGATCCTCTGATATGATAACACCCAAGAATTTAAAGGTAATGACCTTCTCCACCTTGGATCCCATAGTGAGCACTGGCTCATGGACCCCCAAATTCTTCCTCCTGTGGTTAATAATCAGCTCTTTGGTTTTGTTGACATTGACTTATAGGTGTATCATTGTGACACCACACAACCAGGTTTTCAATCTCCCTCCTATATGCTGATTTGTCACCTCCTTTAATTTGGCTAACAACAGTGGTGTCATCAGCAGAGTTAAATATGGCATTGGAGCTGTACTTAGCCCCACAGTTGTAAGTATAAAGCAAGTATAGTAGGTGTTAAGCACACTGTCTTGTGGTGCACCTGTGCTGATGATAATTGGGGAGGAGATACTGTTGCCAATCCAAGATGATTTTAAGAACCCTTCTAGGGAAAGCCTTTGTGTTGGCACGTGGCCAAGTGGTTAAGGCGTTGGTCTAGTGATCTGAAGGTCGCTAGTTTGAGCCTCAGCTGAGGCAGCGTGTTGTGTCCTTGAGCAAGGCACTTAACCACACATTGCTCTGCGATGACACCGGTGCCAAGCTGTATCGGCCCTAGTGCCCTTCCCTTGGATAACATCGGTGACGTGGAGAGGGGAGACTTGCAGCATGGGCAATTGCCGGTCTTCCATACAACCTTGCCCAGGCCTGTGCCATGGAAACCTTCCAAGGTGCAAATCCATGATCCCATGAGACTAACGAATGCCTATAAAAAGGGAAAGCCAACATAGATTGGGTGATCACTTCTTAAGAATATTTTGTTCAGACCCTTAGGATGACCCTGCGTTCCTGACTGCCTTCCATTGCCACATTGACACCTCTGACTTTGGACAATTACGTTATTCTAATAATGGCCAACATAAACTCAAGGGATTGCATCTCATCTTTGATCAGCTACATGGCACCCCTTTGGATTCAACACTGAGTTGAACAATTTCAGATAGCCAGCTTTTCCCGTTTGTGTCCAAACTGGCTAGTTCTGATAAAAGATCTGTAATGTTAACTCAGCTTTTCTCTCTCTGACCCATCTAGTTAGTTTCAGATTTCTCTTTTTATTTCTGATTGCCAGCATCTGCAGTTTTTTTTTTGCTTTTAGATAAAAATCTAGTGAGTAAAGAGCTGGTGGGCGAAACTTTGCATTCTAGGATAGTCAGTGGGTGATACGAAAGGAGGAAAGTATCAGTCTCGGTCTGCTGCTTATTTGTTATATTTCACAGACTCAGCTGTTTCCCAGGGATCTCCATTTCTGGTAGCCCGTCGCAAGGTTTTGTAATTTATCGTGAGATCTGGTCAGGGAGGACTGACTGTTGCTGGCTTAGGTAGCCTAGTGAGTTATCAGCAGCTGTCCGACCAGCTGTCACTAACGGAGCTGCTGAGTTGCAATCTATCGTTCCACAACATGCTCTACACATGAACAAGGAGTCACACAGAATTTCATTACTGTACCATAGACATCGGAATCCGTGGACTTTGACCCGATTTGCTTAAACATCACAGGACCGAGGATTATGAAGCTCACCAGGAGCAGACTGGATCTTTTCAGAAATCCCACATAAAAATTACAGTAAGAAGCAAATCAGGGTTGGATTATGATTAATGTCCAGATAATCTGGGTGGAAGCTCTGAGGCATCTCTGGAAATCAGAGATCATCCGAAATTGCTATCTCAGTGATTGTTTTTGCCTGTTGCTAGTAATATTGGAAAAAAAATTCAAACGTTTGCAAAACTTTAAACCAAACCATGTTAGACAAAATGAGCTGCAACTTGGTTAAGACTGGCAGGTTTTAAGAAGCATGTTGAAAAGTGAAAGGGTGAAAGAGAAACAAAACGATTTAGCTGAGCAAGAGGTTCTGCAGACGATGGAAACCCAGAGGAACACACATAAAATGTTGCAGGAGCCCAAGCAGGTGAGGCAGAATCTATGGAGAGGAATAAATTGTTGAGTTTTTGGGTCGCAAACCTTCATCAGGACAGGAAAGAAAGGGGGAAGATGCCCGAATAAGAAGGTGGAGGGAGGGGAAAGAGTACAAGCTGGAAGGTGATAAGTGAAGCTAGGTGTGGGGGAAGGTGGGTGGTTGGAGGAGCGGGGTGGGGAGAGGGGGATTCCCTTTCTTTAGGGAACCATAGGGTGGCAGTTGATAAACAGAAGCGTTGTATACCCAACCTCCCAGAGTTTATTGAGGAATTTAAAAACTAGTGGTATTGAATTCCTGATGATACAGGAATTTACCCTACAGGACACAATCTTGTAATACTGTTGGGTTGTTCTTTATTAGATTAGTCATGTTCCTGCGGGTGGAAAACATTGTGGCTACTGGTTAGGGAAGGGATTGAGGCCCCATTCCCAGCAATAGCCATTACTGGTGCCCCACAGAAGGGCCAGGTGGCTCTGTGAATGGGTGATCATGAGTTTAGAGAAGAGAGGAAGGAGGGACGAAGAGCTTTTACTCCCTCTCTCTTTTGCAATTAAGTCATAGTCTGCTGATTCTTAGTCTTAGCCAGAGAAAGCTGAGGGCAGAAGGCAGAGAGGCTAGCTGATGAGAGCTGACATCATCCCTTACTCCCAAGGACCCGTCTGTTTCCTGGTGAACTCCTGCACCCTCAACGCTTCACTCATCTAGTTTCAGTATGAACAACACAGGTCCCTGGGGAGAAGCAAAACCTCACCAGCAAGAACTTGTACTGTGAATTCAGTCATCTGTGATCTCATCTCACCTGTGTGGAAAGTCTCCTCACCACTTGCTTTCAGTCTCAAACTTACTCCTGCGACAGCAAGACTTGAATGCTTATAGCAGACAAATTTAGTAGACCCACTGTCTCACAACGTCAAGGACCTGAGCTCACTCCTGACCCCAGGTGCTGCCTGCGTGAGCTTGCACGTTCTCCCTAAGACCACTTGGGTTTCCTCTCAAAGTTCAAAGTAAATTTATTGTCCAAGTACATATATGTCACCAAATACAACCCTGAGATTCATTTTTTTACGGGCATACTCAATAAACTACTGATACTGATACCATGTAACCCAGTACTACCTGTCGCATGGTCGGGTGGTCGGCGACTAAACTGGCTCCCCACCAGGCTTGCCTGGTGAGGAGGGTGGCTCGACACCCTGCAAGACAAAAAACAAGACCTGTCAAAGGGTGGATGAACCCTCTCATAGGGTCAACGGCCATCTAGCAAACACGTGCCGTGAAGCGCGGAAAGGGCATCCCTTGCATCAAAGCTTGGTCTGGCCATTCACTGCAACAGAACTTCCCCCAGCCATCTTGGACCCCACCGCTGGATCCAGGAGGGGATGTCCAGAGGGTGGGTCTGGACCTGTGCAACCCCCTACTCACCTAAAATCCACTCACGCACACGCTGTTCCTTTCTGAGGAGTGGGGTACCACTAAATGACTGAAAGGAACCATCATCATCCTATGGGATGGATAGCCAGAGAGAGAGACTCAATAAATCCACAACAGAACAATAACTATAATAGAATCAATGAAAGACTGCACCAACTTGGGTATTCAACCAGTGTTCCAAAGACAACAGACTGTGCAAATACAAAAAGAAAGAAATAATAATAATAAATAAATAAGCAATAAAAATCGAGAACATGAGGTGAAGAGTCCTTGAAAGTGAGTCCAGAGGCTGTGGGAGTATTTCAGTGATGGGGCGAGTGAAGTTGGGTAAAGTTATCCTCTTAGGTTCAAGAGCCTGATGGTTGAACCTGGTGGTGTGAGCCTGGTCACTCTAGTTTCATTCCATGTCCCAGTGATGCCTCAGGTGGTCAGTTAATTGGTGACGTAGGTGAGTGGTAGAATCAGGTTCGTTATCACTCCGATATGTGAAATTTATTGTTTTGTGGCAGTAGTACAGTACAATGCATAAAATATACCTTAAGTTACAATCTATATACTACTAAAACTCTCATGCTCTGTCTGTCTGTTTGTCTGTTTGTGACCTCCAATTAGTGCAAATGGTGCATTACAGCGGCACTTTTTTTGGCTAAATCGAATTAAAATGCGCTAACTTACAGAATGTAGGCAAGGTTCAGGGTTATATATTCATATAAAATTGCTCATTCGCCAAAAATCAACGGGCTGCCTTTCACCCGAGACCCGATCAGCCATCATGGAAAACGGGACGCCACACTACGACGCATGTGCACGGCCAGCCTCAGCAGCGCCTAATGACGCTCACAGAGCCGCCTCCACCTTCCATAGAGACCGCTACGCCACAGCCCGACGCATGCGCATGGCCAGCCTCAGCAGCTTGGAGGCTTTGGTGTTACTGCTTCCTATCTTCTATCAAGCATTAGGGTAAAAATATATGGATAGCCTAATTATGCCGCGTGGAAAGACAAGGGGGACATTATAGTCAAGAAATTACGCCAAATGTCGTCGGGAAGTGGCAAGGAGAGGGAGAGAACAACAATCGGATGAGGCCAGGGCCGCACAACTCCAGGATCAAAGAGTCAGGACAAAAAAGATGAGAGGAGACGAGACAGAGGAGGACAGGCATGCACGTCTCCAAAATGACAACAATAGGCACAGACGGAGGAGAGAACAAGAATCCGATCAGGCCAGGGCCGCACGACTCCAGGATCAGAGAGAAAGAACAAATGGTAGAAGAGATGAAGAGACAAAGGATGAAAGGGCTGCACATCTCCAGAATGACAAAAATAGGCAGAGAAGCAGGAGAGAGGAAGAGACAGAGGAGAAAAGGAAAGATCAACTCGAGAATATGCGGCACAGAGTAATTATTGCGAGAGTTGCTGAAGATGACAATGGCCGCTTTCGACAATACCTCGACAGAGAAAGAGCAAGGTAAAATGCACGACTCGCATGCCGTCACATTTCTGCTGATGTTGGTTCGATGACCAGAGTATGCCCTCACTGTCATGCCTTCCTATTCACTGGAGAAACCGCACATTTCTGCTGTATGAAGGGAAAGGTCAGGATAAGCAATTTGTAGCCTCTACCTAATGAACTCCTCAATTTGTACAGCAATGATGAACCTATTGCAAATGAGTTCCGGAAGAACATCAGACGATACAATTGCCTCTTCCAAATGACGTCCTTTGGTGCCAAAGAAGTCATTCCAACTAGGAATTGATGGAATCCTTCTGTGATTATTCAAGGCCAAATCCATCATTACATCGGACATTTAATTCCAGACCCGACCCAGCAAGCCCGATTCCTTCAAACTTACTTCATGGATATTTAATGTTCATTCTGGTCATATATTTGTCTTGCTATGCGTCTTTCTTCTTTAATAAGCTGAGTTTTTCTTCTTTAATTTCCAAATCAAAGACAATAGCATCCAGGAAAATTTAATGTTCATTCTGGTCACATCAGACTTCACTACCCTTCTGTCAAGGGTGCCCCAACGGGTCACCCCGTTGTCTAGTAAGAAATATAGGTGAAAAATAAATGAGTAGTGCTAAAAGAAAGGTGAGGTGATGTTCATGGATCCATTGGTCATTCAGAAATCTGATCGCAGATGGGAGGAAGCTGTTCCTAAAATGTTGAATGTGCGTCTTCAAACTCCTGTACCTCTTCCCGGATGGTAATAAAGAGAAGAAGGCAAGTCCTGGGGGTGGTGGTCCTTCATGATAGCTGGTGCCTTTTTGAGGTATCATCTTTTGAAGATATCCTTGATACTGGTGGGGCTATTGCCGTGGTGGAGCCGGCTGAGTTTATAAACCTCAGCAGCTTTTTTTTCTGATTTTGTTCAGTGGCCTCTCCATACCAGACAATGATGCAATCAGTCCAGGTGCTCTCCACGGTGCACCTGTAGAAACTTGATAAGAGTTGTCGATGACATACCAACCCTCCTCAAACTCCTAATCGAGTATAGTGGCCTGTGCGCCTTCTTCATAACTGCATCAAGATGTTGGGCCCAGGATAGATTTTCAGAGACGCTGACACCCAGAAACCTGAAACTGCTCATCCTTTCCAATCCTAGCTCTGCAATGAGAAGTGATGCGTGTTCCTCGATTGTCCTTTCCTGAAGTCCACATTCAAATCCTTGGTCTAACTGACATCAAATGCAAAATTGGAAGAAGCTGACTGGAGTGTGGGGAGAATAAAATAGGAATTATGTAGGATTCATCCAAATGGGTGGTTGATGGCCAGGGGAGATTCTATAGAGCCCATTTCTGTGTTATGTGACTCCAACAGTAATTTCCATATGAACTTTCTCTGTGAAAGCACACCAATATGATGCCAAATTTCCAGTATAGCATCACTATATTTATCAGCAAATGCTGATTTGGAATGAAACTTGTTTCATTTTGCATGTCTCCCAGATATGCCAAGTCGCATCATGAAGGGTAGAAAAACTATCACTTCACAAGCATCTGTTTTGCACCTTGGCATAATGTTGAGATACATTTGAGTTATAGGCTCAACTTAATTCTTCATACTTGTCAAAGTCAAATTTCAAAATGAGTAATCGGATCAGAACAATGACCTGGGCAGCTTTGGAGCAGCCGAGAAGCCAGCAAAATGATGAGGAACCTCCAGGGTATGGAGACAGCAGGATGCATAAAAGGATGAAGACAGCCAGCTGATTAGTGCACAGTACTTGGCCAAACACCTGGTGGATTTCCAGTTCAAAACCCTGTAGCCCTGGTGACAGGGTGGCATGTTAACATAATGGTTGGTGTACAGCTATTAGAGTTCCGGCTGGAAGATTGGGGTACAAATCCGACCGCCGTTTGTGAGGATTTTGTACGTTTCACTATGCTGATGATGGAAGTATGGCTGCACTTGCAGGCTGCCCCAGCACTGCGTTGGTCATCAACAGAAAAAACGCATTTCACTGTATCTTTCAATGATTTGATATACGTGTGACAAAAGAAGCAAACCTATCATATCAAAACGACGTGCCCCAGGTTAGCCGATCAGATGGATGAGGAGAATTGTGATGCTCCCTTCACTTCTCAATCTCTGTGAAACCCAGCCCTCTGTTTTCCTTAAAATTTGGCTTCCTGCCCATGGTTCGCTCATGGTGTACACACCCTCAGCTGCCAAGAGAAGGAATTTGCTGCCTAATCCTCTCCCCTGCATTCAGGCATTATTTAAAGCCAGGCTCATCAACCAAAATATCCTTATATGGCACGGTATCAAATTTTATTTAATGTTGCTCTATTGAAGTCCCCTGTGAACACAGAACAATACAACACAAGAACTGCCTATTTAGTCCACAGTGTCCGTGATATCAGTTTAAACTAATCCCATCTATAGTTGGTCAATATCATTGCATTCCCTGCCTGCTCATGTGTCTGCCTAAACATTGCTCTCTTATCTACTTCCACTACTCCCCTGGCAGCGTGCTCCAGACACCTGCCATTCTCTGTATATTAAAAAAATGCCTCCTTTAAACTTTCTCCTTCCCACCGTAAAGCTCTTGCCTCGGTATACTGTTCTTCTCGTGGTTTTCAACATCTGCAGTTTGTTCTGTCTCTGTTATAAAAAATACATTGGAATGAAGCAAGGGGAGGTAAGAGAAGGCAGAGGAATTCAGTGAGTCGCATAGTCGTACATCACAGGAACAGGCCCTTCTGTGCACCATAGCCGTGTTGCCTGTTGTACTGTTTCCATTTACCATATTGATTCTATTGTCTTCTGTTCAATTACACAGGCACTATATTGTGCTTGGTTCAGTACATTTATCCATATTGCTGGAAATCAATTTTGCACAGCATTTACACCACTGCTACCATAAAATTGGCGAAGCTAAACACATTGCTTCTGAATACCAGTTGGCTTTATCCAGCAGCGTGATGCTTGCCGTATCTTTGCAGCGAACCTGACTAACACAATCGACTCCAACCTCCTGATTCTAATGGTAGTCTCACCAACAAGTCAGGGAGTTCGACAAGCCAGGTAGCATTCATGTACTGCATACTGACCACCCATTTAACCTGAGCCCTGGCCAGGCTCTTCCCTTGGTTGGCTGTGACTTGTTCACACTTCTTTCTGAGGAGTTGAAAGTATTGATGTATACTATTCAGCCCATTGCTCTGTTGAACTTTTGCTAATTATTTTCTGTGGAAGGAGATGAACAGTCACAGTTTTGGACCGGGCCTGTCATCAGGACTGGTGAAGGATCTGGGCCTGAAACGTCGACAGTCTATCTTCCTCCAAAGCTGCTGCTTGACCTGCTGAGTTTCCCCAGTGTTTTGTGTGTGTTGCTCCAGATATCCAGCATCTGCAGAACCTGTCATATCTTAAATTTGTTCCATATTCTTAATCTCTTCTCCCAATTGCCCGAATGGAGCACACCATTGATAAAAGGCATATACTGAGTGACAGCCAGAGACCTTTTCCCAGGATGGAAAAGGCTAACGCGAGGACGGACAAAAGTATAGGGGGGGATGTCAGAGGTAAATTCTTTATGTGAAGAGTGGTGGGAGCGTGGAAGATCCTGTCAGGAGTATGGTAGAGGTAGATACGTACATTAGAGGCATTTAAGAAATTCTTAGGTAGGCACATGGATCATAGAAAAATGGAGGACCAGGTAGGAAAGAAGGGTTAAATTAATCTTAGAGGTTGTCAGAACATTCTGGGCTGAAGGGCCTGTACTGGACTGTAAACTTCTATGTTCTATGAGTACTAGAACACAAAAGGTTGAATTAGGAGTAGGTTTGTAGGGTAACATAATTGGGAGAAATGTATATAATTCACAACCACGGACAGTGAGTTGGGGTTTCACTTTAAGAGACTGGTCTGATGTAATGACATTGTTACGTAAGGATTTGGAGCACAATTTTGTGTTTAAGTTTTGGAGTTCAATAAACTGTGTCATGGGTTCCATTAAACATAAAGTGCCTCACTTCATTTTATTTGCAAAAACCTACATTGGTGACCCCAATGCTCTAGGATGATTCTAGAGTTATTGAACACGTCGGCCAACGCAGTCGCTTTGAAACTGTAGGACTTTTGGGAGCAAAGTGGCATCACTTGGTTCATACAAGCTGAGGCCCAGTTCACTCTGCAAGGAATCTCTGTCGACGACACCAAATGCTACTACGTGGTACCGTTGCTCAGCAATCACACGGCAGCAGGAGTGGTGAGTCTGCTTGGACACCCTCCTGAACACGATGAATACTGATCACTGGAAACTCACCTTTGGACTGTCGGAGTCTGAGTGCGCCAAACAGTCGCTGTCCTTACCCGGTCTTGGTGATGCTAGGCCTTTGGAAATAGTGGGCCACATTCTGCTGGAAAATCACTCTCCTTGTTTTATTTTTAAAGAGCTCTTCATGCAGCAAATGCCTGATCAAGTTCACATAGCCCTCGCTAATGCGCCCGTGAAGGACTATAGGGAGCATTCTAAAATGGCTGATAGTCTCCACTCAGCTAGGCAGCAGTGCATCATTCCTCCTTCTCCACCTCAATAAGCCCAGTTATCAAGGCCCTCAACGTAAGGACACCCGCGGCTGCGAAACAGACAATGGAGGATCTCTATTTTTAACGCATGCACTTTGGTAGAAAAGCTAGGAACTGTCGACGGCCTTACAGCTTCAACAGTGCCAGCGCATTAGGACATCAGAGGTCTGTGAGCACGGTGTTCCTGCTGCCAGGGTCATCTACTGTTCCTTACCATCAGGTGCCTGTGTGCTCGGAGGACATTCCCAAAACAGCTTTGATAACCCCATTTGGCCTCTTTGAGTTTCTGCCCATGCCGTTTGGACTGAAAAACGCAGCAAAGACTTTCCAGCCGCCGATGAACTCTGTATTAAAAAACTTAAAAATTTTTTTTGTTTTACCCCAGTGACATACTTGTCACCAGTGCATTCAAATCTGAACAAGTATTTTATCTCCACACACATTTTGAGTGCTTAAGGCCACACGGGTTGACTACTAACCCTGCTAAATGCCAGTTTGGGTTGTCAACCATTGATTTTCTCAGCCATTGCATCTTCGCAGAAGATGTGAAACCCTTCCATCAAAGGTAGCCGCTATTTTGGATTTCCCACCACCCTGCACTACTAAAAAAAACTACACCACTTCATTCCTGATGAACTTATGCTCCCCCTGTATTGTCCGCTTAAAGGCAAGACCCCTAATCACGTGCTTGACTGGTCAGCAGACCTGTCCAGGGCGTTTCAGGATATCAGAAAGCTCTTCCTAATTGAGCCCTACTGGCACACCCGTAGCCATTACTACCGATGCCTCACACTGGGCACGAACAGTTGGTCGGAGCTGAGCGGCAGCTATTTGTCTTCTTCAGCCAGCAGCTCCATCCTCCGAAAGGAAGTACAGCACGTTGGATCATAAGCTTCTCAGTGCCTATCTGGCCATCCACCATTTTTATCTCCTTCTAGAGGGTCACTATTTCACAGCGTTTGTTGACCACAAACCCCCTCGTGCATGAGATGGCCAAAATATCAGACCCTTGGACTGCACGGCAGCAATGCCATCTGGCTTTCGTATTCAAGTTCACAACTGATGTACAACATATCAATGGGAAAAATAATGCCGTGGCTGATTGCCTCTCACGGCCAGCCGTTGAGCCCGTACACATAGGAGTTCACTGCATGACAGCCGACCAAGTTACTGACCCGGAGGTCCAGGCTTACTGAACAGGAGTCTCGGGCCTGTGGATGGCTGACATTAAGTTTGGGGAAGGTGGAGTTTCTCTCCTGTGCAATGTCTCAACTGGTCGCCCTCACCCCATCGTTCCTGCAAACTGGAGACGGACTGTTTTTGACTCCATTCATGGCCTTTCACATCTGGGCCGGAAGGCCTCACAGAAGCTGGTTGCACTAAAGTTTGTGCAGCACGGTCTCAGAAAGGACATGCGTGATTGGTCAGCAGCCTGTATGGAGTGCCAGCAGGCAAAAATTAACCATTGTATTCAGGAGCCATTGATACCTTTTGCGGTCTCTGAGCGATGGTTTGGCCATGTCAATGTGGTCCTTGTTGGTCCTTCTGCACACTCCCGCGGTTTCACGTACCTTCTTACCATGGCGGACCGTACCACCAGGTAGCCAGAAGTTGTCACAATTGCATTAATAATGGCAGCAGACGTGGCTCGGGCATTCATCGGCACCTGGGTTGCTCGTTTTGGCACCTCATCTGATATTTCCTCTGATCATGGCCCTCAATTCATTTCCGGCCTCTTGGGCTGTGATGGGCTAGAGCCCTGGCTTTAGGCTACATCTTACCAAGGTGTGTCACCCGCAGTCCAATGGCCTATGCGAGCGGTATCACTGCTCCTTAAAAGCTGCCCTGAGGGCTTCTCTGACCGATGTGTGTTGGAGTGGATCATTTCCCGTGGATCCTCCTGGCGCTCAGAACTGCTCTAAAAGAGGACCTGCAGTCGACCGCGGCTAAGCTGATTTCCGGGCAGCCGGTAGGAGTGCTAGATGATTTCATTCCTGATGCCACAACAGTGTTCCACCCTTCTCAGTAAATTCATTTCCTTTTCACCTATTCCTACCTCCCATCATGACATACAGCACTCTTGGGTTACTGTTGACCTAATTCTGCCTCGTCTGTTTCTGTCTGCCATGTCACACACCAACATCCCCTTAGTCCCCCTTATGATGGCCCGTTCTGTGTGTTGAAACGAGGAGAGAAGACTTCTATCATAGATAAACCTGAATTTACTTTGGTAGATAGCCAAACTGGCCAACCAAAGTTTGGAGTATTCACTGCCGTGCCGCTGGTGTCGCAACACGACCATGAGCTTGTCAACGGACTCCTGGACGAGCCAGAGGCATGTGCTGCTCCTCCACCCTTGGACATAGGACACGAGCTGGGTGGCTTGTCTGACCTCCAGGCAGGCTCACAGTGCCGGTTTTAGTGAATTCTGGTGGGGGTGGGGGCCAGATTAGGGTAATGTCATTGGGAGAAATGTACGTAATTCACAACCACTGACATTGTTGGGGTTTTTCTTTAAGAGGCTGTTCTGACGTGATGACGTTGCTACATCAGGACTTTGAGCCAAATTTCTAGGCTCCATATTCCTTAATTCACTTAAAGCTTAAAAAAAATCAAACTCTGTCTTGAATATATTCAGCAATTGAGCTTCCACAGTTGAACAGAAAATTCCAAAGATTTAGCACCTCTGGGTGAAAACTTTCCTTCCAGTTCTGTCCTGAATGGACTCCCTTATTTTGAGATTGCGGCATCTGATTATAAGACCCCACATTAAGCAGATACATCAACTCCACACTCGTGGCAGCTCATCCATCTGGAAACTGCCTTTAGCAAGCCTTCTTTGCTCTTTCTCAGTGGACACTATTGTGTGTCATCCAATTTCTGTTGGTGTCCACCCCATGTCAGATGTTCCCCACTCCTCTTCCCTACTCAAAATGTAGTTCTTTTCAAACTTCTGGTCTTAAAAAAATGTCTTTGACCTGAAACGTTAACACTGTTTCTGGGTCCACTGATACTGCCTAATCTGTTGAGTATTTCCACCATTTTATATATAAATAAATCCCACTTTTTGAGACAAAGTGAACTGTAGAGGGAAAGACTATAGAGTCATACAGCATGGTAAAATGCTTTTCAGCTCAACGAGTCTGTACTGACCATCAAGCACCTATTTTTATACTAATCCTGCCTTAACCTATTTTATTCTCCCACATGCCCATAAATTGCCCTCTCAGCCCATGTTCTACCACATATCTACACACTGGTGGCAATTTGCAATAGCCATCTTTGGGATGTGGGAGAACAGCATGGTGGTGCAGTGGTTAGCACAACGCTCTACGGTACAGTTACAATACACTGGATGAACTCAGCAGGTCGGGCAGCATCAGTGGAAACGATGAGTCGACGTTTCGGGCCTGAGCCCTTCATCAGGACTGAAGAATGAAGGAGGTGGAAGGATTCAGTCCTGACGATTCAGGCCCGAAACGTTTCCACTGATGCTGTCCGACCTGCTGAGTTCGTCCAGCGTACTTTAAGTGTTGCTTTGATCACAGCATCTGCAGATTATTTTGTGTTTATGGCTCTAAAGTACAGGCGACCCGGGTTCAATTCCTGCCACTACCTGTAAGGATTTTATAAGTTCTCCCCGTGAACATGTGGGTTTCCTCTGGGTGTTCCAATTTCCTCCCACAATCCAGGTTAACTGGTCATTGTAAATTGTCCCGTGATTAGGCTAGGATTAAATCGGGGAATTGCTGGGCAGTGTGGCTCAAACAGCCAGAAGGGTCTATTCTGTGATGTATCTCAATAAAACAAGAAACCAGAACACCTGGAGGAAGCCCACTCAGTCGCAGGGAGAATGTGCAAACTCCAGTCAGAAAGCAGCCAACATCAGGAGTGACCCTGGGTTTCCGGATCTCAGAGGAAGCACACAATTCCACCATTCTGTACAAATGTGCCACTACAGTATGGAATGCCATCTTGACAATGGAGCCCCACAAAGTAGCAAGTGTGTGGTTTGCCTTCGGGTGAAACATTCATTTATGGGACTTTTGATGTCAGTGTATGTTAGTAATTTCAACTCACATCTTCGATTTGTTTTAATTGAAACATTCTTTGCAATGAGCTGTTTCAGAAAGGAATGCTAGGTTATTGGCTGCATTTCTCCCTCAAAGCCTGTAATTAAAGACTGGGATTTTGTTACGCCGCTGCTTTTGAAGTTGGCTGGTTTTAGCCATCCTGGAAAGGAATGCCAGCCATGTTCAAAAGAGGAACTTAGTCAACCGCAGGCTGAACAATACTTGCCACAATGGGGGGGGGGCACGATTTTGACTTCAATGGATTAGCAGAATGAGTCAGAAACTCCTATCCAGATATGAAAGGAACTTTAGAAGAAAAGAAACAGAAGCAGGAGTAGGTCAAGTGGCCATTTCAGTCTGTTCTGTCATTCAATAAGACCATTACAGAAATGAGATTAGACTCAAATCCATTTCCTACCTAACCCTCAGTAAATATTTATTGAATCTATATTGTTAAGAATTATGTGTGCCTCACGATACGAGCTTTAGTACATTGTTCTATCCACCTCTGTCAGCTGACTGTTTCTCATCCTCAACCAAAGATGTTTGGTTGAAAGCTTGTAACTTCTAACTAAACCTTAATATAGAGGAGGCTCTACAGTTGCTAAACGAGCGATGAATATTTATTTGTGTGTTTCGATGTGATGTAGAAAAAGGTCGTTCGGCCTATTGGAGTCTATGCCAGCCCACAGGACAAGCCAGTGCCCCTACAGGATTCCCCCGTAACCTGCGCTCTCCACATTCCCATCAACTCTGGTGATAACTTACAGTGACCAATTAACCCACATGGCTTTGGGATGTGGGAGGAAAATCTACACCATATTAGTGAGAACATGCAGGCTCCACACAGACAGCTTCGGCGGTCAGGATTGAACCCAGGTCTCTGAGGTTGTGAGAAAGCAGCTCTACAAGCGTCAGCAGAGTTCTACCTGTCATGGGGTGGGTGTTGCTGTGTAGGAAATAAGAAGGCTTTATTCAACTGCTAGTTAATCTGGATGTAGTGCTTTTCAGACAGAGTGGATGCTGGGTAGCAGAGGGGTTGTGTATATTGGTCGCCTTGAAACGTACAGGAAATCTCAGCCCTTTATCCTGTGCCTGAAAAGACTGGAGAAGCTCTTGACATGAGGTGATAGCATTGATGTCCCCAGAGAGGGCATAATGTGGCCATTCTCTCAAGAAGAAAGCAAAGTAAATTGTATTTGGCATTGGAGAATTTACCTTTACTGTAAAAAAATGGGTGAGATTATTAACAGGTTAATCATAAAAACTTTGAAGGGATATTTTGAATGTCAGGAAATGTTTGACCCAAAAGCAGAGCAGTAGAGATGATTTAGCAGTAAACGATATTTTGCTAATAAACTGCAAAATAAGAAGCCACAAGGGGCCACAGAACAAGAGAGAATGGATAGTTAACATGACCAGGCAACAGAGTAACTGAAGGCTAGGACCAACTGGCTGAGGCTGGCTGGTTTGTATGAGGGAACAAGGATTGTGGATGAGAGCTGGGTTTAAATAGGCTGCAGGTGGTGGTTTAAAAATGAATGGTAGATGACTTCTGTTTGCTGGGTGGAGACAGTGCAGGCCTGAAACCTTCGGGCAGGGATTCCTAACCCGGGGTGCACAGACCGCTTGGTTAATGGTGAGGATGCATGGCATAAAAAAAGGTTGGGAACTCCTGCCTTAGGAGTAAAGTTCAGCGTATGCGACCAAAGACCAGACACATTCGGAGAAATTAATGGTATCTTCCCTGGGTGGAGGAAAACCCACAGTGATTTGAAGATCATTTTTAAATAAATTGCCTGAATGAAATGTTCGATATGTTGCTGAATACATGGCTCTTATGTAGCCAGAGTTATTTATTTGAGTTTCTCAGCTGGTCAGAATAGGCAGAGCCTTGGCCAGAAGGTGACAGTGATATTGGTGTTAGAGAGCCAGCAAATGTTACTGAACTTTGTTCTTTCCACAGGATCCTTCAGTCATAGAATATAGGAAATAAAACAGCACAGGCCCTACAGCCCAAAATGATGCACTAATTAAGCTAATGATACCTAATCCCTTTGGCCTGCACATGGTCCATATCCCTCCATTCTCCATTCTCTGCCTATTCATGATGATACCTCGCCTCTTAAACACCTATATCATGTCTGTCTCTACCTCCACCCCGGCCAGTGCATTCACAGGACCCCGCCACTCTCTCTATAAACAAACTTGCCCTGCACATCTCCTCTAAACTTTCCCCCTCCCACCTTAAATGCATGCCTTCTAGGCTTCTCGTTACTGGGATAAAGATACCAGATGTCTACTCTATGTACGCCTCTTATAGTTTATCTGATCTCCTCTCAGCCTCCACCACTCCAAAGAAAACAACTCTAGTTTGTCGAATCTCTCATAACACATGCCCTTTAACCCAACAGCATCCTGGTAGACGTCTTCTGAGCCTCCTCCAAATCCTCCACATCATTCCTATAATGAGGTGATCAGAACTGAATGCAACATCCTGATGCATGACTCTTGAACTCAGTGCCTCGACTGATGAGGACAAGCATGTTGTACACTTTCTTTCATCACCGTATCAACCTATGTTGCCAATTTCAGGAGCAATGGACTTAGAGCCCACGATGCCTTCGTACATTAATGATGTTAGAGCTCTTGCCCTTAATTATGTACTTCACCTGGGCATAGTTAAAATTTTGTTGGGTGTTGCCAGCATATTTAGTCCTCTTCAAAATTCATATTTCATTTGTTCACGTTTCAGGATCTGAACATTGCTGACTAGACCAGAACTTATTGCCTGTCCCCTGAGAGGGTAATGAGCCACGTTATTGAGCCTTTGCATTCCTTCTAGTGAAGGTACTCCTACAATGATACTGGGCAGGAGTTCCAGGTTTGGTGATGAATAAGTGGTTTTCACACGTGTCTGAAACTCTTGTCCTTTGTGATGGCAGAGAGTGTGGGTTTGGGAGGTGTTATCAGAAAAGACTAGGAGAACAATTGCAATACATTTTGTATATCGAGTACACTACACCCATTGCCCGCCAGTGGTGTATCTATAAAAACAGGTTTGTTTTTTTTTATAGATGTCTTTAAGTCTAGTTTGTCCTGATGTCGGAAAGTACACAAAAATTACTCAATTATGGTAACCACATCTTCACTGCATTGTAATGAATGGCATTAGACTGATTAAAAAGAACATTACTAAATGTGGAAACAGAAAGGAAACTAGCTGCGCTATTTGTAGGAACAAAAATATGTAGATAAAGTATGCTGGAATTCAATAATATCATGGGAGCTTATTTCTATCTTTAGATGTCCGTAAGTCAAGTGTTTGTAACCAGGGATGGTCATAACAAATTTCAACATCTTCCAAGGCAGCATTTTAAAACTAACCACTCTTTCTTGAATAATGACATTACATTTGAAGTTTTTGAATCCTGGGGATCTTCCAGAATCTAAGGAACTTCAGAAAATCACAACCATTGCGTCCACTATATCTGCACCCATTTCATCTCAAGGATGCAGGTCATCAGGGCCAAAAGATTTTCCTACCCTGAACCAAAAGTTTGGCAGGAAGCGATAATTGGCATATTATAGGTCGTGGAAGTGGGTTAGGTTTCTCATGGGGATTTGACAGGGTTAAATGTTTAAGGCAGAGATGCCTAAGCTGTCTTATGGAAGTTCTATTTCTGCTCCTGCCCCTACAGAGGAGAGGAAATAATTTACCTTTATCACCCTCTCCTGGGACTTTGACTGTTTTGGTTCAGTTGCAATGTCTTCCCCGACTAAATTAAATTAAAATTGTAGATAGATATGATTGAAATCTGATGAGCGGATGTGAAACATGCCAGGGACTTTGACCGCTTTGGTTCAATTGCAATATTTACCCTGATTAAATTAAATTAAAGTAGTAGATGGATATGATTGAAATCTGATGAGCAGATGTGATCCGTGAGTCCATCAGTTTAGGGCAGATGTTTAGTTAAGCTAATGTTGCGAAATGTCGACATTCTGTTGGTTTGCTGGTGGCCAAATAATTGCACTAATATCTCGCAGTTTTAGCTCGGATATCCCAAGCTGTGTGCTTATAAATATGTTATTTTCTGCATGTGTTGGGACGTTTGTGTGTGGGTGTATGCATGTGTGTGTATTCTGTGCACTGCCACATCACCCATACTTATGCAGGGCCCAATGTTAGTAAGGTTACAATTAAAATCCTCTTTCAATGGAATTGATTTCAGGCTAATGTTGGGTTTCAGGAATTGCAGCTGCTTTCATTTGTTTCAGGGATAAAAGAGTCTCTGATACACATACATACTCTGAAGGCTACACACCGTGTTTGAATTGTAAAGAATTTGTGTCATCTAATGTTGACAGGTCTGAGACAAGATCTAAAAGAGAGAGCATGCACATTAAGGTTGATGAATAGTGCACTGTCTTGCTTAGACAGCCAGGATGACCTGGTTGCCTGGCATGCATTTGAAACTTTAATAAATGCACAGTCAGTCAGGAGCAGGTTACAGTTTATTTATATGCGTAATAAATCAAATCGACTGTAGGTTGTTCTCTGATACTTATACAGATGATCCATATATCATTCCTGCAAAGAATTGAGCTTTTCTATCCCTGACACAAACACCTCAGGAATATATTACATTAGTTGTCTTACTTTCATTCTAAACAGTGTTTACAAAAGACAATTTCCAATTTAACTCTCAAAGCAACAGCAGATTTAAGGAATTCCTCATGCCTCTTAGCCAGGCAAAATCTAACCTGACGTTTATTTCAGCCGTAATAACTCACAGAATTTATTAAGTCAGAGATCACAATGACTGCTTCTGAAGCCATTAACTCTCTGCTGAGTACAGCTAGTTGTAGGTCATTTTTCATGAGTGTATTGTCAGTGAGAGTTGGGAGGTGATTTCATCATAGGAGCATCACAGTCATTCCCAATAGTCATCTCTATACAATTCCATCAGGAGTATCTAGATAACGACCAAGGGTTGGAATCTTGGACAAATCTGTTCTTCCTTACCCTAGGCCTGTGACTTTAATCGGTAGCTTCATACAAAGTTAACTGCATGGAGTGTGGATTATTCCTGGTTTGGCCACACACTGGATAAACTTACTCAAGTATTTAGTAAGTTTAAACTTTGACATGCTGTTGGTATTTGAACCCAATGATTAGTAATGTGTCTTGTTAAATTCATTTCATAAACTTGTAAGCCTTAGTTTGCACACCACAAAATCTTTGAAGTGAATCCTTTTAAATCCTTTCCTTGAAACTTAGATTTCTGACAACCTGAATGATCACAGTTGTTTGTCCCTGTACTTTACGAATCATTGTATTTTTGAGGGACCCATTCTGACCAACCATGCCTTCCTTTTGCACTGAACACTAAAAAAAAATTTTATCTCTTGGACCACTTGACGCAACAGGTAAATGGAGATCTAATTTTACAGTCAACTCTATAGTGTCAGCCTGAAAACCGAAACAGAGATAGAAGCTGGTGGAGATTCAATTAGCCTGGGGACACAAGGGACTGCAGTTGCTGGAAGAACTGAGTGTGGGGAACAGCATTGTGGGAGGAAAAGAATTATCAATATTTTATGTCAAAACCGTACGTTAGGATATTTCCATCAGCCTCATTGAATTCAAGCTGGTCGCTTGCTCCATTTCTCTTATGAGTATTGAGCATGAGTATAGGAGTGTACTTCGTTGATGTCTCCTGCATGATGTGTGGACCAGTGCCTCAGTTTAAAACTTTTCATCCTTATTTTCAAATCACCTCATCATTTAATCTCCTCCAGCTCCAAAGTCTTCTGCAATCCCTTCTCTACATATCTGAACGACTTCTACATCCCCAATCCCCGGCACAACACTGTGCCTTTACAGCCCTGAGCTCTGGAATTCATCCCCAGCTCTTATTTTCCCTTAGGCCAATCTTTTCAGCTCACTAACTGGGCTTTGATTAGTTTGGTTCAGTGGAAACATTTGTTTCTGGTTCCCTACATAAGTAGTAATTTAGAATATCTTAATATGTCAAAAGCAGTAAAGAAATGTAAGTTGTGATTGTTGAAGCTGATTAAAGCTGATCACCTCAACACTGAACTGATTCCACAGCCTATGGACTCACTTTAAGGGACTTTGCAACTCATGTTCTTAATCTTAATTATTACTTATTTATTTACTTTTTTTTGTATTTCCACAGTTTGACTTCTTTTGCATATTGGTTATTTGTTTGCGTTTGTGTATAGTTTTTAATTGATTCTAATGTCTTTCTTTGTATCTACTGTGAATGTTCACAAGAAAATGAATAAGTGACATATACATACCTTGATAGTAAATTTCCTTCTGAACTTTGAAAATTCATTACCTAACAGCACTGAAGGAAGCTGTTTTCCTCAGAGCCCATGCCAGTGGGGAGCAGCCCTATCAGTCCTGGTTTCTATCTCTATTTCTCTGCATTATTACAGAATGGCCTAATTCTGCTTCTATGTCTTATGGTCTTATCACTAAGCTGGATATGCAGATGATGCCTGTGTACGTCCATGTTCAGTGGCCAATCTATATGTCATCTCTGAAGCACACGAGAGAAATGGGCCTTACATTACAACCAAGGTCTTGCCCATGCATAGTGTTAACTCTGACAATAGAAGTCAATGCTCAGACCCAGGAACGCAGGTAACTTTTCCATTTCACAGCGGGGCAACACTGTTCTGAGGGACAGGCTGTGTTGTCCTCACCCCTCAAACAAACAGTTTATTGCAAACTCTGCCACCGCAGAAGTTTTCCAGAGGTCAAAGAAAACACTTCAAGGATGTCCTCAAACCCCACCATGCCACCCCCCAGAAGCACCAACTTTTTCAGCTCATTGGAACCTCTGTTCCATGACTGCACGCAATGGAGAAGGCAAATCAAAGAATTACTGAAAATCTCAAGTGTTTTAGATCGGAGCAGAAGGCAATCAAGCAAAAAAGAACTTTGGTGGGACATAGAACCTCCCAAGATATCCACCGGCCCACAGCATCAGTTATCATCTGTCCTGGGCAACAGCCTGAATAGCTCCTATTGGCTCCATCAGCCATCTCAGAACTACAGAAAGGAGGCAAGCCATCCTCAATGCCAAGGGACTCCCACAAAGGTTTATTGGTTTATTGGTTTATTGGTTTATTATTGCCAAATGTGGTAAAAAGCTGGTCTTGCTTACTGTTCGTACAAATCAAATCATTACATATCATTGGCCTAGAATAAGGTAAAAAAAAACGACAATGCAAAATTGGGTGTAAAAGCTACGAAAGAGTGCATTGCAGGCAAATGATAAAGTGCAAGATCATAACAAGGTAGATCATGAGGCCAAGAGCCCATCTTGTTAAGTGAGAGACCTGTTGAAGAGTCTGATAACAGTGAGATAGAAGCTGTACTTGACCCTGGTGATAGGTACTTTCAGGCTTTTGCATCTTCTGCCCGATGAGGACTGGAGAAGAAAGAATGTCCAAGGTGGGTGGGGTCTTTGAGTATTCTGCCTGCTTTACTGAGGCAGTGAGAAGAATGGACAGAGTCCATAATGGATGTTGGTCCCTGTGATTTACCCAGCTGTGTCCACAACTCTGCAGTTTCTAGCGTGCAGATCAGTTGCTGTATTAAGCCATTTTGCATCCAGACAGGATGTTTTCTATGATGCATTGATAAAAATTTATAAGAGTCGATGGGGACATGCCAAATTCCCTCAGCATCCAACGGAAGGAGCAGCACTGATGAGCTTTCTTTTGGCCATGATATCAGGATAGTGAACATTAGAAGGACCTATTTGATCCAACTTTGTCTATCTTCATTAAAGTTAGTGCAGCACCTCCAACATTTCCACTTAGACCTGCTTAGTACTGTGTGAAGTTGAGTTTATTGTCATGTACACAAGTAACATGAGGTACAGGTACAGCAAACAACTTTCTTGCCGCAGTACCGAGGTTCGACCTTTTCTAAGTAACACACACAAAATGATGGAGGAACTCAGCAGGTCAGGCAGCATCTATGGAGAGGAACGAAGAGTCAACATTTTAAGCTGAATCCTTCATCAGGACGGGAGGGAGAAGAAGCCAGAAAAAGTAGATGGAGGGGAGGGGAATGAGTACAAACTGGAAGGTGATAGGTGAAGCCAGGTGAGGGGGGAAGGTATGTGGGTGGAGGAGGGAGGATGAAGTGAGAAGGTTGGAGGTGATAGCTGGAAAAGGTGAAGCGCTGAAGAAGGATGAATCTGATAGGAGAGGAGTAGACCCATGGGAGAAGGGGCACCAGAGAGTGCGGGGTTGGTATAGGCAGGTGAGGAGAAGAAAAACTGTGGGGGGAGCCAGAATGGTGAATAGAAATGGAGAAAAGGGGGAGGGGGAGAAATTACTGCAAATTGGAGGTCAGGTCGCATCTATGGCGAGGAATAAAGAGTCAATGTTTCAGGCAATGTTTCACTTCATCAGGAAGGGTTTCAACTTTCTTCAACCTTTTCTTATCACTAACCCAAACTCCCCCGATGATTGGATACTGAAACTCCATTATGCTATTTTTAATACTGTACATGCTTTTACAGTATGTACTCACTATTTATATCTGAGAACTTCAATCAAAATCATCAACCAACTGAGTTTAAACAAGTTAATAATTGGTCTGAATTAACACAGGCAGGACTTCACTTTTTACGAGGGCCTTGAATAGAGATCTCAAATGTACCTTCACGCTCCTGACTGTTCACACCTTCAATTACTGCTGGTGCAAGGAAGGGAAAGCGGAACAGGATAGCGTAGTGATTACTGTGAGGCTTTACGGTGCCGGCTGTAAGATCTGGGTTCAGTTCCTACCGCTGTCTGTAAGGATTTTGTGAGAGATTCAAGATTGTTTAATGTCATTTCCAGTGCAAAAAAAAGTAAGATAAAGAACACAATAATATTCCAAACACAATAAATATAAATACACAAGATAGTTTATATGCATAGATTGTCCATAAAGTGTGTATGTGTTTAAAACGATGCTAGGCACAGGAGTGTCTGTACATAAGGTGGCTGACAGGAAATGATAAAGTAGCGGTGGTTGGGGATGTGGTGGAGTGGGTTAGTGGGCAGAGGCATTGATTGGCTTTAATGCTTGGAGAAAGTAACTGTTTTTGAATCACGATGTTACGTAGCCTCCTCCCTGATGGGAGTGGGACAAACAGACCACGAGCAGAGTGGCTGGGATCCTTAGTGATGCTACTGGCCCTTTTCTGGTACCTTTCTGTATATATGTCCTTGATGGCAGATAGGCTGGAGCCCACGATGGAAGTTTTGACTACCTGTTGCTGAGCCTTTTTGCTTGCCACAGTGCACATTCCGTACCATGCAGTGATGCAGTTTGTTAGGATGCTCTCTAGTGTGCATATGTAGAATGATATGAGCATAGATGTGCATGGTCCAGCTGTATTCAACCTCTTCAGAAAGTAGTGGCATTAATGAGCTTTCTTGACTGTGAAGGATGTGTTCTGGGACCATGAGAGTTTGTGAGTGATGTTCACTCCCAAGAGTTTGAAACTGCTCACAGTTTCTGTGGCTGTGCCGCTGATGTGTAAAAGGCTGTGAGTGCTGTGGGTTTTCCTGAAGTTGATAACCATCTCCTTTGTCTTGATGACATTGAGGAAAAGGTTATGTGGCTGGCGCCAGACCGCAAGCTCTTCCACCTCCTCTCTGTAGGCCACCTCATCGTGGTTGGTGATGAGCCCCGCCACTGTCGTGTCATCAGGGAGCCTGTCAATGTGATTATTCGGGTGCTTGGCTGTGCAGCCATGTGTGAGCAGAGTGTACAGCAGTGGGCTCGGCACACAGCCCCGGGGGGCACCCATGTCGAGGGTGATGGGGAGGGAGGAGCAGTTATGCATCCTGACTATCTGATGCTTAGGAAGTTGCATGTGGTCCCTGTGACCACAGGGATTTTCTCTGAGGCGCTGTGGTTTCCTCACACATTCCAAAGGTATACGGGTCAGGGTTAGTGAACTGTGGGCATGCTGTTGGTGCCAGAAGCATGGGGACTTGAGAGCGACTCAGTGCACTCCTTGCTGATTTGATCTGACGCAAGTAGCGTATTTCACTATATGTTTTGGTGAACATGTGACAAATAAAGCTAATCTTTTAAATCTTTAATATTTATCTTTGCTATGGACAGCTCCCTTAGTGCAAATGTCAGGTATCTCAATCCTTGAAGTAGATCAGCTGGTTGAGTGGTGTCACAACAACAATCTTGCACTCATTGTCAGTAAGACCAAGCAAGTGAATGTGAACTTCAGGAAGCGAAGGTCAGGTTAACACACACCAGTCCTCATCAAGGAGTCAGCTGTGGAAAGGGTGAGCAGCTTTAGGTTCCTAGGTGTCAACTTCTTAGAAGATCTATTCTGAGCCCAAATAGTGATGCAGTCATGAAGAGGGCACGCTGTGGCTATACTTTATTACGAGTCTGAGGAGATTTGGGATGTCACCAACGACTCTAGCAAATTTCGACAGATGTTCTGATTGGTTGTATCACTGCCTGGTGTGAAGGTGCCAATGCTCAGGAACGTAAGAGGCTGCAGAGGTTCGTAAACTCAGCCAGCTCCATCATTGGCACAGGTCTGCCCATCATCGAGGATGTCTTCAAAAGTTAGTGTGCCAAGAAGGTGGCATCCGTTGCTAAGGAGCCTCACCATCTGGGACATCCTGTTTTCTTTACTACCACCAGGGAGGAAGTACAGGAATCCGAAGATGCGCGCTTAATGTTTTAGGAACAGCCTTTTCCCCTCTTGCATCAGATTTCTGAGCATTCCATGATTACTACCTCACTTTTCCTCTTTTGCACTATGTGTTACTTACAGTAAATTTTATACCTTGCACTGCACCACTGCCACAGAACAACAATTTGCATGACATGCTACTTTTCAGTGAAATAAAAATGATTCTGATTCTGAATTTAAATGGTACCTCGTACTTACTCTTTGTGCTTCTATATATGTTTGAAAAGGTTAATAATTTTTAACAATTGTTCTGTCAGCAAAGATTACAGCAAGTTTGCCAACAGCAGCTATGTTTAAGAGACATTTAGACAGCGCCAAACAGGCAGGACATAGGAGGAAATAGTCCTAATATGGGCAAATAGGATTGCACTAGATGGGTAGAATGGTCAATATGACATGATGGACTGAAGGGCCCATTTCTGTGCTGTACCATGCCATAACTCTCGACGCTAGGAAGAAACAATCACAGAATTTGATCTTTGAGATGTAAAACAAAAAACACTGTCTTAGACATGAACAGAACTGCACTACTTTTCATAAATTGTGTTGAAAGGTTTTTACATATAAGTGAATACACAATGACATCAATTTGAACTCTCGTCTGACAGTGCTGTGCTCAGTCGGTACAGTACAGGTGTCATCCTGAAACTTTAATCCATATTGATTCAAAGGCAAGAGTTCTACCAGTGACATTTAACCCAATACCCAGAGAGTGGCCAAGCTACCTCTTGCCAAGTTCCACTGGCAATCAACTTGACCATAGTGGAGGATGATTTGGGCAAAGGTAAGAGGGATATAGTGCATTAAATTATCACTACTGATGAACTGTGCCCAACGCTACTTATTACTCGTGAACACAAAAAAATTGGAAACACTGAAAAGGTCAGGAAACACAGTGAAAGCAAAGCAGAGTCAATATTTCAGGTCAATAACTCTTCATCATTGCCGAGTCTTTCCAGCATTTTCCATACCAGATTTTGAGCAATTGTAGTTTTTCATTTTCATTTTGATTACTTACATCTCACTGCACTGTTGTATATTTAGATTGGTTCTATGAACGTGCGCCCAATGGATTGGACAGTTCAGAAATCCAGCATTGCTATTTGACACTTTTTATTAGTGCAGCAGAACAAGTGAGTACTCTAACTTATCGTGTTGCTTTAATAAGCTAATTGTTGTACCTTGGTTGCACTTACAGAGGGAGAGTTGTATGCTGGGATCTCCTCTGATTTTATGAGTCGGGACACGGCATTCTTCCGGAGCCTGGGCCATCGCCGTGTGATCCGCACTGAGCAGTACGATTCTACATGGCTCCAAGGTGAGCAGTCTGCCTTTCCCAATTTCAGAATTTTCCTCTATGAACCCCGTGTGCAGTAACCTCAAGACAAATTTCAAGACAGGGACTGGGTAAATAAATGAAAGGGTTATGGGCGATTAGGACTATGTACACGAAAGGCCCTTTCTCCCATTCTGTGATTCTGCAGCTTTCACTTGAGAGACGAGTGTAAGCACATTCCTATTGCAGAGATAATTCCAATGCCTCTCAGCAAAACTAATCAGAAATTCATAGAGACATACAGCATGCAAACAGACCCTTTGTCCCAACTCGCCCATGCTGACCAAGTTGCCTGCCTGAGAGAGTTCCACTTACCTACATTTGGCCCATATTCTTTTACTTATCGACGTTCCTGTCCAAATGTCCTTTAAACATTGGAATTTTTCCCAACCCATCCACTTCCTCTACAACCACCACCCTCTGTGTGGAAAATGTTGCCGCTCGGGACCTTTTTAAATTAAGAAACCCCAGCCCAGGGATAAGGACTGTCTCCAGTCACCACTCTTGATTTTAGGTCACCCCTCAGTACCTACACCCTAGAGAAAAAATGCCCTCGCCTATCGGGTCACAGATTCAGATTCATTTATTTATCACATGTACATCAAAACATACGATGAAATGTGTCACCTGCGTTAACCAACAGCACAAAGTAAAACATAGAACGTAGAGCATAGAATAGTACAGCACAGTACAGGCCCTTCGGCCCACAATGTTGTGCCGACCCTCAAACCCTGCCTCCCATATAAGCCCCCACCTTAGATTCCTCCATATACCTGTCTAGTAGTCTCTTAAACTTCACTAGTGTATCTGCCTCCACCACTGACTCAGGCAGAGCATTCCAAGCACCAACCACTCTCTGAGTAAAAAACCTTCCTCTAATATCCCCCTTGAACTTCCCACCCCTTACCTTAAAGCCATGTCCTCTTCTATTGAGCAGTGGTGCCCTGGGGAAGAGGCGCTGGCTATCCACTCTATCTATTCCTCTTATTATCTTGTACACCTCTATCATGTCTCCTCTCATCCTCCTTCTCTCCAAAGAGTAAAGCCCTAGCTCCCTTAATCTCTGATCATAATGCATACTTTCTAAACCAGGCAGCATCCTGGTAAATCTCCTCTGTACCCTTTCCAATGCTTCCACATCCTTCCTATAGTGAGGTGACCAGAACTGGACACAATACTCCAAGTGTGGCCTAACCAGAGTTTTAAAGAGCTGCATCATTACATCGCAACTCTTAAACTCTATCCCTCGACTTATGAAAGCTAACACCCCATAAGCTTTCTTAACTACCCTATCCACCTGTGAGGCAACTTTCAGGGATCTGTGGACATGTACCCCAAGATCCCTCTGCTCCTCCACACTACCAAGTATCCTGCCATTTACTTTGTACTCAGCCTTGGAGTTTGTCCTTCCAAAGTGTACCACCTCACACTTCTCAGGGTTGAACTCCATCTGCCACTTCTCAGCCCACTTCTGCAACCTATCAATGTCTCTCTGCAATCTTTGACAATCCTCTACACTATCTACAACACCACCAACCTTTGTGTCGTCTGCAAACTTGCCAACCCGCCCTTCTACCCCCACATCCAGGTCGTTAATAAAAATCACGAAAAGTAGAGGTCCCAGAACAGATCCTTGTGGGACACCACTAGTCACAATCCTCCAATCTGAATGTACTCCCTCCACCACCACCCTCTGCCTTCTGCAGGCAAGCCAATTCTGAATCCACCTGGCCAAACTTCCCTGGATCCCATGCCTTCTAACTTTCTGAATAAGCCTACCGTGTGGAACCTTGTCAAATGCCTTACTAAAATCCATATAGATCACATCCACTGCACTACCTTCATCTATATGCCTGGTCACCTTCTCAAAGAACTCTATCAGGCTTGTTAGACACGATCTGCCCTTCACAAAGCCATGCTGACTGTCCCTGATCAGACCATGATTCTGTAAATGCCTATAGATCCTATCTCTAAGAATCTTTTCCAACAGCTTTCCCACCACAGACGTAAGGCTCACTGGTCTATAATTACCCGGACTATACCTACTACCTTTTTTGAACAAGGGAACAACATTCGCCTCCCTCCAATCCTCCGGTACCATTCCCATGGACAACGAGGACATAAAGATCCTTGCCAGAGGCTCAGCAATCTCTTCTCTCGCCTCGTGGAGCAGCCGGGGGAATATTCCATCAGGCCCCGGGGACTTATCTGTCCTAATGTATTTTAACAACTCCAACACCTCCTCTCCCTTAATATCAGCATGCTCCAGAACATTAACCTCACTTATATTGTCCTCACCATCATCAAGTTCCCTCTCATTGGTGAATACCGAAGAGAAGTATTCATTGAGGACCTCGCTCACTTCCACAGCCTCCAGGCACATCTTCCCACCTTTATCTCTAATCCGTCCTACCTTCACTCCTGTCATCCTTTTTTTCTTCACATAATTGAAGAATGCCATGAGGTTTTCCTTTACCCTACTCGCCAAGGCCTTCTCATGCCCCCTTCTTGCTCTTCTCAGCCCCTTCTTAAGCTCCTTCCTTGCTTCCCTATATTCCTCAATAGACCCATCTGATCCTTGCTTCCTAAACCTCATGTATGCTGCCTTCTTCCTCCTGACTAGATTTGATGTGTGGTGGCAAGTGTCAACACACATTTGGGTTCAATATCATGCCCACCATGTTCAACAGAATAACACAAGTAATAACACCAAAACAACAACAGCAAAACAGGACCTTCTTCCTCCCACTCTTCTTAGCCCTCCAAGCCCTCCAGACCTGGTAATGTCCTCGTGAATCTTCTCTGCACTCTTGCCACCCTACCTGCTAAAAATGAGTGACCAGATCTGTGCACAATCTCAGACTAAGTTTGCCTGTGCCTGGAAACTCAATCTCGGTCAGCAGTGCTGTGGAGTAGAAGCGGCCTGCTTCATTCTGCCTCTGAAAATTGGTTCCATTGATTCTCTTTACTTTACTTAAATAAACCACAGTAAGGTTTTGAACCATTGAACCATTAAAGTGTTTGTTATACAAAACTCTGCGGCTGGTAGAGATGGAGTCGATTCAGCCATGGCTTTGCTTCCACTTACTGCACAAACCGATTATAGCATCAATGGCACAGTTGTGCACATGGGGAGAGCCAAGCCTCAGGCTGACTCCCCACTCCTCTCTAACTGCTTTGGCTAAGTTCGCCCTGTTTCCCTCCAGATCCCAAGTTTGTGAAGGTCCATGCCATCGCAGAGAGCAACAATGACGAGGATGACAAAGTGTATTTATTTTTCACCGAGCGCGCTCAGGAGGTGGACAGCGGCAACGGGAAGGTGGTCTACTCGCGAGTGGCTCGGGTTTGCAAGGTATGAAGAATAGCTGGGAAAGGCGGTGAGTCAAAGAATCTGCACAGGGAAACATGGATTGAGTCACACTTCTGCCGCAGATTTTTGAACAACACCCCTAACTTTACAATGAATTTTGCTGTCTCTGAGGATTGAGGGGATGTTGAGCCACCCTATAAGCATGTCGACAAGCACCAAGGCATTGAAGGTGATGGAACATCATAAATGGGACTTCTTTAGGTAAACACAGTGGTCAGAATAGACGTGCTGGGTGAGAAGCCCTGTTTCTGAGCTGGGTAACTCGATTACACTTCTTGCATGGCGGGTCTAATATCATGTTTGTAATGCTTTATAAAAGTAAAATGAATTTACGATACAGGCTTCGCCTCCTTAGTCCATCACCCTGACTGGGGCACAGGCAGCCTACAGCAGCTGACCAGAAGCTTCTGTCCTGGGCCAGTCTTTCAAGTTGTTCCCAGGTGTAGCCCGTCTTCAAAAATCCTTCCTCTCCCAGGGATGAGGTCTTTGGAACTTCTCTTGGCATTTCTGTAGCACTGGGTTTTTACAGGGTGGGGTTGTTAGCCCTATGCCCAACTCTCTTCCTTTCACAACTGGGCTCAGGATTGTCTATGGTGGAGTTAAACAAGCAATGAAAAGAGTGTAAATATCTGTAATACTACACATAAAGGAACCCTGTATCTGAAACCCCTTCTTCTTGCACTCATGAATATTCTCCTAATTTATAATTGATCCATTTCCTCAGTGAAACCTTTTTTACAGCTTCTCCGGCTCATCCCAGTTCCAGCCCGCTAGCATCGTATCTTGAAATGACCCTTTGTTTCACTGAGTATTTTCACATTTAAGACTACTAAATTGCTGAGTGTTTAAACTTCTCAGATGCCCTGTTCATAACGCAATTGAGCACAAGCTTACTTGATGGATGACCACTCTGAGGTCAAGCAAAATAGTTTGGATGCGAGCTGATGCTTATGGGCGGTGCTTAGCTGATCGAACTCTTTTGTCTTCTCCAGAATGACATTGGTGGTCAACGCAGTCTGGTCAACAAATGGAGTACCTTTCTGAAGGCAAGGCTCATCTGCTCCATTCCAAGTTCTGAGGGAATTCAAACTCACTTTGATGAACTACGTGAGTATTGCGCAATGTAAACGGCTAATGGGACACTGAAAGGAGCGCACTTGGAAAATGGAAAGAGATATTATGGGCAAATATATAATGGTAATTCTTTGCTATATTTTGCCTTACTCATAACCTGGGTTGTAGCCATCTCGTTGATGCCATTAAATGAAGGATGTTGTATTTCCATGTTGTTTCCAGGATTGCAGATAGGGAATTACACAGTGTTTAATTTGTAATTAATTAGATATTAGAGTGCATTACCAAAAGCTTTTTCAGAGTGACATGTATGAAAAGCACAAGTTGCAGTAGGTATAAGCTGCTGGGGAGTGGTACAGTAGGATAATGCTATTACAGTCCCAGTGACCTGGGTTCAATCCCCTGCACTGTCTGTAAGAAGTTTGTACATTCTTCCCTTGAGTTCTGGGTTCTCCAGTTTCCTCCCACATTCCAAAGACGTACGAGTTAGTAGGTTAATTGGTCATGTGGGTGTAATTGGGCGTCACAGTCTCGTCGGACCAGAAGGACCTGTAATTTATCTCAAATAAATAAAAATTAAACATTCAACGCGACCAACAAATTGTGTCTTCAAGGACAAAGCTGGGTTTAGAGATACACTTGCAAAGTTTAGGATTAAGTCAGAGAATTACTGCCAGTGGTGAGGAAACTATTTTGGGTACACACTACATCCCAAACTTCCAGAAATACAAAATTCTTAAAAATGACAGACCAGTGGTGGTTTGAGAAATACAGAGATGTAAAGATACCCAACGGCACCTCGGATAAAAAAAAATTTGTAGTGTATGTGGTTTTTGTTCCCACAGTCTGTGGTAAACATCATTATCTGCAGGTTTTTAACACAATAAGGACTATTCAGCATCTCAACTTTCAAAATGCTTATCAGTTCTGTGTCTCTCAAGCTGGTGTTATCCTGGTTGTTAATTAGCAGTCTTTGTTAGTATAAGTCTATAGCGATTTCTACCCATGGCTGATAATATGTTCAGTGAGCCAGTGAAAGTTTGTTTCTACATACCTGACACCTCCACTCTGATAAAAACATATGGGTATAAGTGATAGGAAGATAGAACTCTTGAAATACTCAGTGTACTTCACCCATTGTTTTCAAATTCACGTGTTCCTGATGGTGCACATTCCTTTCGAACTCTAGCAGTGCTGGAGAAGTGTTTTAATGCAGTAACTAGCTAAAATGGACACAGTTGTTCCCATAAATTCCCATCAATCGCAATCTCTCATTTATCTCCCTATAATCTCTTTCACTGGCCTATCGACTCTTCCTGATTCTCCTGCCAAACAAAGGCATTAAGGGGACAATTTACAATGGCTCTTTGGGTAAACAATTCAGCAAAAGTCTATTGACTTCCTGGGAGGAGTGTTGAAACAGATGTCAATTCAAGATTAATAACACACAACAGGAATTCTGCAGATGCTGGAAATTCAAGCAACACACATCAAAGTTGCTGGTGAACGCAGCAGGCCAGGCAGCATCTGTAGGAAGAGGTGCAGTCGATGTATCAGGCCGAGACCCTGTCCTGACGAAGGGTCTCGGCCTGAAACGTCGACTGCACCTCTTCCTACAGATGCTGCCTGGCCTGCTGCATTCACCAGCAACTTTGATGTGTGTTTCAAGATTAATAATATATTTTATAGTCTATTTGTTCACATCACTGACACTGTCAGTGTCTATTGCCCATTCCTAATGGTTCCAGAGCTGAGAATGAAGTGGAGAGTCAACCACATGGAGTTATATACAGACTGGACTGGGTCAGGATGGCTTATTTCATTCTGTGAAGGATATTAATGAACTAGATCAATGAACTTTGTATCAATTCCAAAGAAGTAGCATACAAATTAGCCAGAGAAAGTGGCTCACCTGAGGACTGGGAGAAATTCAGAGTTCAGCAGAGGAGGACAAAGGGCTTAATTAGGAAGGGGAAAAAAGATTATGAGAGAAAACTGGCAGAGAACATAAAAACGGACTGTAAAAGCTTTTATAGATATGTAAAAAGGAAAAGACTGATAAAGACAAATGTAGGTCCCCTGCAAACAGAAACAGGTGAATTGATTATGGGGAGCAAGGACATGGCAGACCAATTGAATAATTACTTTGGTTCTGTCTTCACTAAGGAGGACATAAATAATCTTCCAGAAATAGTAAGGGACAGAGGGTCCAGTGAGATGGAGGAACTGAGCGAAATACATGTTAGTAGGGAAGTGGTGTTAGGTAAATTGAAGGGATTGAAGGCAGATAAATCCCCAGGGCCAGATGGTCTGCATCCCAGAGTGCTTAAGGAAGTGGCCCAAGAAATAGTGGATGCATTAGTGATAATTTTTCAAAACTCGTTAGATTCTGGACTAGTTCCTGAGGATTGGAGGGTGGCTAATGTAACCCCACTTTTTAAAAAAGGAGGGAGAGAGAAACCGGGGAATTATAGGCCGGTTAGCCTAACGTCGGTGGTGGGGAAACTGCTGGAGTCAGTTATCAAGGATGTGATAACAGCACATTTGGAAAGCGGTGAAATGATCGGACAAAGTCAGCATGGATTTGTGAAAGGAAAATCATGTCTGACGAATCTCATAGAATTTTTTGAGGATGTAACTAGTAGAGTGGATAGGGGAGAACCAGTGGATGTGGTATATTTGGATTTTCAAAAGGCTTTTGACAAGGTCCCACACAGGAGATTAGTGTGCAAACTTAAAGCACACGGTATTGGGGGTAAGGTATTGGTGTGGGTGGAGAATTGGTTAGCAGACAGGAAGCAAAGAGTGGGAATAAACGGGACCTTTTCAGAATGGCAGGCGGTGACTAGTGGGGTACCGCAAGGCTCAGTGCTGGGACCCCAGTTGTTTACAATATATATTAATGACTTGGATGAGGGAATTAAATGCAGCATCTCCAAGTTTGCGGATGACACAAAGCTGGGTGGCAGTGTTAGCAGTGAGGAGGATGCTAAGAGGATGCAGGGTGACTTGGATAGGTTGGGTGAGTGGGCAAACTCATGGCAGATGCAATTTAATGTGGATAAATGTGAAGTTATCCACTTTGGTGGCAAAAATAGGAAAACAGATTATTATCTGAATGGTGACCGATTAGGAAAAGGGGAGGTGCAACGAGACCTGGGTGTCATTATACACCAGTCATTGAAAGTGGGCATGCAGGTACAGCAGGCGGTGAAAAAGGCGAACGGTATGCTGGCATTTATAGCGAGAGGATTCGAGTACAGGAGCAGGGAGGTACTACTGCAGTTGTACAAGGCCTTGGTGAGACCACACCTGGAGTATTGTGTGCAGTTTTGGTCCCCTAATCTGAGGAAAGACATCTTTGCCATAGAGGGAGTACAAAGAAGGTTCACCAGATTGATTCCTGGGATGGCAGGTCTTTCATATGAAGAAAGACTGGATGAACTGGGCTTGTACTCGTTGGAATTTAGAAGATTGAGGGGGGATCTGATTGAAACGTATAAGATCCTAAAGGGATTGGACAGGCTAGATGCGGGAAGATTGTTCCCGATGTTGGGGAGGTCTAGAACGAGGGGTCACAGTTTGAGGATAGAGGGGAAGCCTTTTAGGACCGAGGTTAGGAAAAACTTCTTCACACAGAGAGTGGTGAATCTGTGGAATTCTCTGCCACAGCAAACTGTTGAGGCCAGTTCATTAGCTATGTTTAAAAGGAAGTTAGATATGGCCCTTGTGGCTACAGGGGTCAGGGGGTATGGAGGGAAGGCTGGGTTCTGAGTTGGATGATCAGCCATGATCATAATAAATGGCGGTGCAGGCTCGAAGGGCCGAATGGCCTACTCCTGCACCTATTTTCTATGTTTCTATGTTTCTATGTTTCTAGATAGGGTTTTGTAACCATCCAGTGAGATTCTGGCTTTTTGTTATAAAACTGAAAGATTTTATTATTTATTAAATTTAAATTTCCCAGCTGCCACAATGGGATTTGAACAGGTGTTTTTGGATTAATCATTCAGATCCCTGGCTGAGAGACCATTATCAGTGAATGCATAATCTGGAGTGCAGTGTGAAGGAGTGATATGCTATCACAAGTGTCATCTTTTATTTGAGATTGCTAAGTGAAACTTTGCCTTCCGGTGTAAATGTGTGTCAAAGATCCCATGGCAATTTTTGGTGAAAAGCCGTTAGGCCTTCTAGTTTCCCAGTCAACGTTTGTGGTGCTCCCCCAGCACCCTACGTCCCGAACAGACACACATTTTTTTCCCTCTTTGTGTTCTTCCTTGTATAATTTACGTTTTTCTTGGCATGATACTCCCTGTCGTGCATGGTGATAGAGACAGATACTGTCCCAAAGGGGCATTTAAGAAACTCTTAGAGAGCCACATAGAAAAATGGAAGGTTATGTAGAAGGGAAGAGTTAGATTGATCTTAGAGAAGGTTAAAATATCATGGGTCGAGGAGTTTGTACTGTGCTGTAATGTTCTATGTAACTGTTATGACTCTTATACTATGTATCTGTGATGCTATTGCAGATCAGTCTTTCATTGCATCACAAGCTGACCATGTTTGCAGGACTATGCAATGAAAATGTAACCGTTTCACTTGCCAACTTTTTAATCGAGTAGTCAATTAATTTTAACGTGACTCAAAGTAAGATACTGCATTGACAGTCTTCAATCGTCAGCCTCAATGCCAAGATTTCTTCTCTTTGGTGCCAATACTGTCTGTTTTCTCTGCAGAGGATGTCTTCGTTCTTCATGGGAAAGATAAAAAGAATCCATTGATCTATGGAGTTTTCACGACATCCAGGTGAGTGACTTGTTCAAAGGTAAAGTTAGATGGTGGGCGATTTGACCAAAGGTCCGTTGAGAATGAAACATGATCATGCCAGTATTATAATGAAAGCTAGGATCTATTTAGTATGTTGTAATCAGCTTTTATCATCTAAAGTTGTGATTGTAACTGCCTTTGATACTTCCTCTAGCAGCTTGTTCTATATATCCACCACCCTTTGTGCAAAAACATGTTAGCAGATCCCCGTTAAATCTTTCCCTTCTCACCGTGAATCGGTGCCCTCTGGTTTTAGACTCCAGTGCAAAAAGAAACACTAGAGAATGGAAAAACTGAGAGAGGTTCTGTTAAGAGCAAGACATTCCTTGATACCACCCTTTTACAAATTTAGTTCCACTAATTCCAAAAATCCTCTGCTTGTCCATTTCCTTCACCTCAGGAATATTATGGCCATGTCATCATGGCTTAGATTCCTTCCCCTCTTCTATCAACCTCTTTTCCTTAAAACCCAAACCTTTGTGCCTAATAACACATCAGAAAAAGCTCTGACAGTGTCAGTTTGACACCAAGTACACTAGCGTGAGGCATCTTCAACCATTTTCTCTATTAAAGTCACAGTATGAATCAAAAGTTATACAGTCCTGATGAAGGAGCTCAGCCTGAAACATCAACTGTTTATTCTTCTCCATAGATGCTGCCTGACCTGCTGAGTTCCTCCAGCATTTTGTGTGTTACAAATGGAAATTGTTGTCTAGGGATGCCTCTGATCATAGGATGGGGTTTGACTGTAATAAAGACCAAACACTAATGTATTGATTCTGACCTGTTTGACTGTTGGCACCATTGATGGTTTTATGGAAGAAGGCGGCATCTTCAAGCTAGAAGCCAAAGTTTACAGATAGCAAAGCAACCAGAAATACCACCCAAAATTTAACCTTGCTTAAGATAAATAAAGCTGCACAAAGAACCTGCCGTCTCTTATCAGCGAGGTCAATGTTGAATCCCGACAGGCAGCAGGCAGTTCAGAACTACAAAGTTATCTCTTCAAAAGGTTGCGATGTGGTGATAAGAAACGTGTTTATCTCCGAAAGTGGAGAGGGAGCAAAGCCCTTGATCTTGACTCATTTTGTGGGAGTTGTTAGTGAGCAGTTTTTGAAACTGTAAATTTTCAATGTCCGCTCAGTGAATATCTGAATAAAGCACAATGTACAGTCTTGGCCACATACATTCCTGATTTTGCTTGCATAATTAAGTGTGCTTTAAAACAATCTGCAATAGCAAGTCTGCCTTTTAACATCTGCCAACCATCATAGACCTTGATTTAATAAATGTTTCACTGCAATGAAATAAGGACATTTATGTCACTTTATTTTTGTTTAATTTCTAAAATGACTGCTTTCATTCCTCAATAAGAGAAAGAGTTATTTTTAAGATTGCTGTTGCTATAACAGGATTTCCAGATAAGTCGTTCTTATTGAGGAGAGGCTGTCTTGTGGGTAGCACAGCCAGAATGCTAGCACACTGCCTCTTTGACTGAACTCAGTTACACACTACACTTACATATCCAGGCTATCACACAGAGGAGAATACGTGGAAGCCAGGCATCTACATTATAGATAGGGTGTGGGCAGTGAATGTACTCATAGTCAAGTCAACTAGAACCTGGGAATAAGGATAAGGACCAAGAGACAACTTTAATTCGCCATATGCATTTACATACGTTAGGAGGTTGCTGTGGTGTGTTGGCCAGGGCATAACATGCAACAAAGAACAACATCAAGCAATTATAAAGAATAAAGAATCATAGAATCATCAAACAAACAAATAATAGTTATAGGTTAAAGGACAGATACAGAATAAAATGTGCATAAATAAATAACAGCCATTGCAAGTTTGCAATTCTGACCTTTGCTCTAAATGTGTGCATCTTGCTTCAACCTCACCGTACAACACAAAATGCTGGAGGAACTCAGCAGGTTAGGCAGCATCAACGAGGGGAATAGACAGTTGATGTTTTGATCCGAGACCCTTCATCAGTATTGAAGGAGTCCTTCAGAGACCCTTCAGGACTCCTGATGAAGGGTCTCCACCCAAAACGTCAGCTGTTTATTCCTCTCCATAGATGTTGCCTGAACTGCTGAGTTCCTCAGTTTGTGTGTTGCTCTGGATTTCCACCATTGGCAGAATCTCTTGTGTTAACTTCACTGTACAGTTTCCTTTTTAACTAATTCTTTCCAAGAGTTCTGAATGGCCCAACTATTTGCTTCCCTTAGCTTCCCGCAAAACTTTTCCCTTCTCTTTTCTCCAGGACTCGTCCTCATCTCACCCTCTGTGTTCTTTAGACTCTTGGCTGTGTATCTAACTCATGCAATTGCCGCACCTTCCTGCAGTTTGCAGGCTTCACTGTTTCCTGAGCTAACCATTCAATCTTTCTATCCTTGGGGCCAGCGTTGTTAGTCGAGAAGTAACTCTTCATGCATATATCTATTAGAAAGGTAATTGAAACCTGCGCACAGTGGCCTGAGCTTGCTGAACCCTTAACCTTAGAATTTGTTCTTAACAAGTCCAAAGTCACCTCCCATCTTATGCTAGTGAGCCAGCTCTCCTCATCAATCCCTCATGATTGATTGATGAAGCTCAACAGAGTACTTTTCTACTCAAAGATGGTAGGCTTCACCCACAGAGATACTTTAAGAACTTCATAATCCCACCACCAGCCACACTTTCCTCTCCTTGCTCCTTTCCACTTTCTGCAAGGACCACTCTTTCCATGACTCCCTCGTCCGCTCATTCCACCACCCATCCTTCACTGACCCTTGGCACTTTGCTCTATCTACTCTCGCAGTAGGTGTAACATCTGACCTTAACCTTCTCCCTCAGCACCATCCAGAGACCGCCTGAGAAGCCATTCCAGGTGATGCAAAGGTTCACATGCATCTCCCCCAACCAGGTGTACTGCATTGGGTGTTCCCAGTGTGGCTTCCTCTACGACACCATGACCAAGCACAGATCATTCAACACTTTTACAGAGCAGCTAAGCTCAGTCTGCAGTAGCTCTCCTGAGCTCCCAAGTGCATGCTATTTCAAGCCCTCCTCCCATTCCCTCACTGACCTGTCCACCTTTGGCCCACTCCATTGCCAGGGTGAGGCCCAAATCAAGCAAGATGCACAACACCTTGTATTCCACATGCATAGTTTACAACCCAACGACATGAGTATTTCCAATTTGAGGTAAACCTCCCCTCCGATAGGTTATTCTCCCCCACCTTACATAAGGAACAGTAAGACATAGGAGCATATTTAGGCCATTCACCCCATTGAGTTTGCTCTGTCATTCCTCCATGCCTGATTTATTATCCCTCTCAACCTAATTCTCATGCCTGCTCCCTGTAACCTCTGACACCTTTACTAATCAGGAACTTATCAACCTCTGCTTTCAATATAAGCAATGATTTGGACTCCACAGCCCGCTGTGGCAATGAATTCCACTGATTCACCACCTCCTCATCCCTGTTCTAAAGTGACGTACTTCTGTTCTGAGGCTGTCTCTCTGGTCCTGCACTCGCTCACTTTTGGAAACATCCTCTCCACATCCACTTTATCTTTCATTATTCATTAGGTTTCAATGGCATTCCCCCCCTCGTTCTTCTAAATTTCAGCAAGGACAGGCCCAGGGCCATTTAATGCTCCTCATACATTAACCCTTTCTTTCCCGGGAACCTGTTCCTTCCAAACTTCACATTTTTGTACTTTTCCCCCATACTGCCCCAGCCTCCCTTTCGTCCCTCTCTGCCTGCTGATTCCGTCTGGCCCCGTGACACACACACACACACACACACACACTCACACCCGTTCCCCTTCCAATATGGTTCTGGTTTAAACTCCCTAATGTTTCCCATCACCTCCCTCTGTGCTGCTCCCTTTTCCTTTCTTCCATGGTCTTTAACCCTCTCCTATCTGATTCCCCCTTTTCCACCCCTTTATGTCTTTCACCGATCAACTTCCCAGCTCTTTATTTCACCCCTCCCCCTCTCCCAGTTTCACCTAACAGCTCCCACCTTGTACTTCTTCCTCCCCTTCCCCCCACCTCCTTGCTCTGACCTCATCTTTTCTTTCCAGTCCAGTCCCAATGAAGGGTCTCGGCCCGAAACTTTGACTGTTTGCTCCTTTCTGTAGATGTTGCCTGGCCTGCTGATTTCCTCCAGCATTTTGTGTGAGTTACCTTTCTCAGTTCATTTGTTCGTCAGAATCCAGCACTGGTAACCCCACGAATTCCTACGTCAGCAGCAGTCTCCAGTCTTCACACTCCCTTCATCTGTCCTTTGTTTCATTTTTTTTTCACTTTTCACTCTCTCTTTGTCTGCCTCATCAAACACCCACCTGCCGTGCCTACTGCCTTCCCCTACCTGGCACAATCTGCCTTGTGTCTTACTCTCCACCTCAGTCCACCAGTCACCTCAGACTCCTTTTTCACCCATCTCCTTCCCCTCTTTATTCTGCTCAACTGACCTCTTCTCTTCTGACTCAGAGTTTTGATCCAAAGCCCTGAGAATCCCTTTATGCCCATTTGCTGCACAACCCTTTGAGTTCCTCCAGGAAGTTGTTTGTTGCTCCACATCCCAGCTTCTGCAGACTCCTGTGTCTCCATACTTTAAGACCAGTTAAGTCCACGTACCTGACATTCACAAACATTGAAATACCAAAAAATTAGATAATTAATAATATTTCTTGACAATCAAAAAAAAACTAAAGCTAAGAGGTAAACATCAAGTGAACAACTTTATCCCAGGGCAGAAATGACTACTAGGAGGGGGCATCATTTTTTAAGGTGATTGGAGGGAAGTATCGGGTGGATGTTAGAGTTAAGTTTTCTACACAGAGTGTGGTATGTTTGTGGAATTTCCTGCTAGGGGTGGTGGTAAAGGCAGATAAATTAGGGACATTTAAGAAACTCTTAGGTAGGTAATAGAAAAATGGAAGGCTATGTAGCAAGAAGTGTTAGATTGAAATTAGAGAAGGTTAAAATGTAGGCACAACATCACAGGCTTAATGTTCTGTACTGTGCTGTAATGTTCTAAGTAAATGGAATTAATATAGATAAGTACTTGGAGGTCGTTCTGTACTGTGCTGTGATGTTCTAGGACTCTAGAAACAATTAAATATATTTAAATCAACTCAATTAAATTCAAAAAATGGATTACGTTGTGCTGAAATATTAGCTTTATTTCTCACATGTACACAGAAATATTGAAACATAGTATGAAATGTGTAGTTTGCGTCAGCGACCCACAGTCCGATATGTACTGGGGGCAGCCTGCAAGTGTCGCCAGGCTTCTGGCATCAAAATAACTTGCCCAGTCCCCAGCAGCTGTTTTCTTCCGTCAAAAACAATGGACCCAATGAACTTCACAGAGTGGACTTCTCCAGTAACAGTGGGTAGTAAAGTTCTGTTCTCTTCCACTGGACTCCCATGAAGAATCCAACATTGGAGCACAGTTGCTCCAAGAGCAGTCAACTGTGTAGAACCAAGATCTCTGCTTCCACTTGGAGGTTTGAAGCCATCATAGCCAGCCAGCTGTCCTGAATGGACCTCCCAGCTTTTAATCAGTTGTCGGTGCCAGGGAGGGTAAGAATAGGAAGATTTGGCAGATGAATTTGAATTCTTGAATTCATGAAGATGAATGAAGATGAATTTGGCAGATGAATGGTTGAGGAACTGGTGCAGGGCGCAGGGTTTCATATTTCTGAATCATTTAGATCTCTTCTGGGGAAGGTATGACCTGTACAAAAGGGTGAGTTACACTTGAGCCTAGGGAAAACCAATATCCTTGCGAGCAGATTTGCTAGGGCTTTTGGAATGTGGAATCCGTTACCACAATTGGCTGTGGAGACCAAGTCATTGAGTACATTTAAGGTGGAGGTTCATTGGCTCTTAATTAGTGAGGGCATCAAATGTTACTGGGAGAAAGCGGGAGAATGAGGTTGAGAGGGATAATAAATCAGCCATGATGGAAAGGTGGAGCAGACTCAATGGGCCGAATGGCCTAGTTCTATTCCTATGTCTTATAGTATTATGGCAGGTTATTAATATAATATTTAATATATATCTAATATTTTATATTATAATATTTCCTGTCTTTGATCATCTGTTTCTGAGCCTATCGTTTTTTGTTTGGGTCTTCCACTGCAGTTCAGGCATAATAGTGTTAATTACATCCATTTGTCAATTGCCCTTTATTACTACAAGTGTTGATGGTAACCAGCAGGTGAAGAGATGTTAAAAAATAAGCTGCTGGAGGAGCTCAGTGGGCCAGGCAGCGTCAGCAGCAGGAAAGGAATTATTGACATTTCAGGTCAATGCTGGGGAAAGTGTAAAGGGACATGTTCAGCTTCAGATTCAGGTTTGTTCACACATGTATATCAAAACATACAATGAAATGTGCCGTTTGTGTTAACAGCCAACACACCCAAGGGTGTGCTGGCGGCAGCCCGCAAGCAATGCTGCGCATTGCGGCTCCGACATAACGAGCCCGCAGTGCTCAGCAGAACAAGAAGCAACACAGCAATAACGGCTAAACAAGCCTTTGTCCTCCCACCCGCCCACCGACACAACCAAGTTCAAGATTGTTGTCATCTGAATACATAGACAGGGTACGACCCAAATAAAGCATCAGTCCTCCAGACCAGAGTGCACACCAAAACATATATTACACACTACACATAAACCAAAATATTACCATAAAAGAGTTAATGAAATATAATTCAAATACATGGAGTGTGCAGCACATGTGAACAGTTAACAGCTCACTGTCCTAACGCCAAGACCTTGATGGTGGCAGGGTATTCATTAGTCTCACAGCCTGGGGGAAGAAGCTGTTGCCCAGTCTGGCAGTCCCAGTCCTGACGGTTCTATGCCTGCTTCCTGACAATAGTGGGGTCAAAGAGATTGTGGGATTGGGATGGGTGGTAGGGATCCTCAGCGAAGCTTTGGGCCCTTCATCTGCAACACTCCTGGTAAATGTCACAAATAGGGAGGAGGGAGACTCTGAAGATCTTCTCGGTGGTTCTTACTATTCTCTGCACAGTCCTGGAGTCTGATGCCTTAGAGTTTCCGTACCACGCAATGATGCAGCCAGACAGGACACTCTGGATTATGTAGAAAGCTGTTAGAATGGGGTTGGGGAGTACTGCATACCTCAGTCTCCTCAGAAAGTGTAGCTGTTGCTGTGCCTTCTTGACTAATGTGAAGGTGTTGTCCACATTGTTGTTGTTCTCACACTATTTGACAAGCCTCCCTACCTCCTCCCTGTACGCCAGCTCATCATTGTTGCTGATGAGGCCAAGCACTGTGGTATCATGGGCAAGCTTGATGTTGCAGCTTGAGCTGAAACTGGCATTGCAGTTGTGAGTCAGTAGTATGAACATTAGCGGACTGAGCACACAGCCCTGGGGTCATCAGTGCTCAGCGTGATGGAGCTTCAGGTGTTGCCGCCAACTCGGACTGACTGGGGTCTTTCAATCAAGAAGTCCAAGATCCAGTTACAGAGAGAGGAGTTGAGTCTCAACGAGGACAGCTTATTCACCAGCTTCTGAAGGATAATTGTGTTAAAGGCTGAGCTGAAGTCAATGAACAACATCCTGGCTTATGAAGCATCGTTTTCTGGGAGGGACAGGACCTGAATGAAGGCCCAAAGCTATGGCATTATCACTGGATCAGTTCGAGCGGTAGGCAAACTGGAAAGGGTTTAATGTAGCTGGAAGGTGGGATTTTATATGATCCATTACCAGCTGCTTAAAGCACTTCATGATTGTTGAGGTCTGTGCCACTGGGAAGAAATCGTTTAGGCCAGTTACTGTCACTGTCTTGGGCACCGGAATGATGGTGGCTGCCTTGAGCATTCAGCCTATCAGGAGGGGACAGGAAGTCTTCCAACTCCGGGACAGATCTCCAGTCTCCAGTCTCCAGGCTTCCACCATTGGGCTTTAACTTCTGGCCTTCCAATTGACCTTCAGGTTCTGACCTTCGGTATCGAGCACCAGGCCAGCCGAAGATGGAATCCCCAACTCCAGGCCCACTGACTGACCGGCCCTTGTGCCTCCTCATGCCTCCTGCTTGTATCTGATCCCCAGACCCACCAACTCGGGACAGCCCAACTCCACAGATGCCCTTCGCTACCCATCCATGTCACTGGCTTTCAAGCACATGCGGAGGCTTGGCCACATTGAGCGTGGAGCGGAAGCCTCAACCCGGATGCTCCTCGTACTCGCCCACGCCACTGGAGTTCAAACGCGGAACGCAGCGTGGAGGCCTGACCTCTAACTACTCCATCCCTGTCCCCAAACCACAATCTGACCCCCAACTCCCCCACATCACTGTCTCCAAACCCTAACCTGACCCCTAACTTCTCTCTCTGTCCCCAAAACCATCCCCACAAGCTTAAAAAGCAACAATGATCTTGACAGAGACCACAGATTGGCTCCATCTTGGTACCTAAATGTGAGGGGTAAGTTCTTTTCACAGAGAACAGTGGGTGCTTGGAACATGTTACCAGGGATGGTGTGGAACCGGACACAATACAGGCATTTATGAAGCATTTCGACAGATACATGAACATGTACAGAATGGAGGGATATGGATCATGTGCAGCCAGATCAATTTAGTTTAATTTGGGTCAAGCCACACCATCCAGCAACCCCCGACTTAACCCTGAACTGATCACGGAACCATTTACAATGACCGATTAACCTACTAAGCAGCACGTCCTTGGACTGTGGGCGGCAACTAAAGGACCTGGAGGAAACCCATACATTCCACGGGGAGGATGTACAGACTACTTATGATAACATCAGAACTGAACTCCAAACTCCGATGCCCCAAGCTGTGATAGCATCACGTTAACCGCTATGCTATCATCGCGCCCATTATGGTTGGCACAGACATGATGGGCTGAAGGGCCTCTCCCTGTGTGTGTACTGTTCTGTATTCTAGATACTACTTCATCTGCTGAGTTCCTCCAGAAGTTTATTGTTTCATTCCAGATTCCAGCATCTGAGGTCTCTTGTGTCTCCAAAGAACATAGAACATAGAACAGTACAGCACAGTACAGGCCCTTCAGCCCACAATGTTGTGCCGATCCTCAAACCCTGCCTCCCATATAACCCCCACCTTAAATTCCTCCATATATCTGTCTAGTAGTCTCTTAAATTTCACTAGTGTATCTGCCTCCACCACTGACTCAGGCCGTGCATTCCACACACCAACCACTCTGGGTAAAAAACCTTCCTCTAATATCCCCCTTGAACTTCCCACCCTTTACCTTAAAGCCATGAGCAGCGGTGCCCTGGGGAAGAGGCGCTGGCTGTGCACTCTATCTATTCCTCTTAATATCTTATATACCTCTATCATGTCTCCTCTCATCCTCCTTCTCTCCAGAGAGTAAAGCCCTAGCTCCCTTAATCTCTGATCATAATGCGTACTCTCTAAACCAGGCAGCATCCTGGTAAATCTCCTCTGTACCCTTTCCAATGCTTCCACATCCTTCCTATAGTGAGGCGACCATAAATGGACACAGTACTCCAAGTGTGGCCTAACCAGAATTTTATAGAGCTGCATCAGAAGTGGTTGAGGCAGGTTCGATGTTGTCGTTTAAAGTTAAATTAGATAGATATATGGACAGGAAAGGAATGGAGGGTTATGGGCTGAGTGCAGGTCGGTGGGACTAGGTGAGAGTAAGAATTCAGCACGGACTAGAAGGGCCAAGATGGCCTGTTTCCATGCTGTAATTGTTATATGGTTATATGGTTGTATCATTACTCCGCGACTCTTAAACTCTATCCCTTGACTTATGAAAGCTATCACCTCATAAGCTTTCTTAACTACCCTATCTACCTGTGAGGCAAATTTCAGGGATCTATGGACATCTACCCCCCAGATCCCTCTGCTCCTCCATGCTGCCAAGTATCCTGCCATTTACTTTGTACTCTGCCTTGGAGTTTGTCCTTCCAAATTGTACCACCTCACACTTCTCCAGACATAAGTAACTTGAACTTACATAACACATTCAACACAGGAATCAACTCAAAGTACCCATGAACAATATTTCACATCAAGATAAAGAAAGTTGTTTTAGTCACTAATGTCTTGGTCATGGAGGTAGATTCTGAGGTGGGCCTCAGTGGCAGGGCAGAGGTCTGGAATTCAGGCTTAGAAGGCGGAAGCGTGCACAGCCAGAGACTTTTTACCAGGGCAGAAATGGCTAACACAAAGGGGTGTAATTTTAAGGTATTTAAAGGTGGGTATTGGGGTGGGGGGTTGTCAGAGGTAAGTCTTTTTACACAGAGAATGATGGGTGCTTGGAATGTTCTGCCAGGGGTGGTGGTATCGGCAGGCACATTAGGGGCATTTAAGAAACTCCTAGATAGACACATACATGATAGAAAAATGGAGGGCCATGTAGGACAGAATCGGAGTAGATTAAAGGGCTGGCACAACATCGTGGGCCAAAAGCCCTGTACTGTGCTGTAATGTTGTATGTTCTACGCTCTAAGAAACAGTATAACTGCGAGGGAAAAAACATGCAGTGAGCAGAACTGGGAAGTTGCGGGGATTTACAAAAAGGGCTGCAGGAAGGAGTGAGTGTCTGAATGTTAGGATAGGAATTTGATGTTGGTGATTTCAGAGAAAACAGGTATCAGAGAAGCTGAGTGAGTGCAAGGGTGATGGGCAACCGGAAAGCGATGTGGTTTCATTACATTGGTGCCGATTTTAATCTATAGAGATGCAGGTGGGCCGCAAAACAGAGACTTGCAGCTACTGGAATTTGTTGCTGGCTCGGTGTGAGGCGAGGTGTCACCTACCGGCAGTGTGCTTGGGTCTCTCCACTGTCTCTGCAGCGACACATCTGCTGATATTTTGTCTGCCGATTTTTTGATATGTTACTGCGCTACTTGGCGGCAGGGCTTGCTCAGCTGTCAGCATCTCTGGTCTGATAGAACAGATAACGTTTCCAAACAAGCTGCAATTTTCATTCCAGAAGTGCTCTCTTACTGGCAGTGTACACAGGCAGCCTAGGCTTCTTCTCCCAGCTGAGACGAGGTGCGTGGCATTTGTTGACCAGTCGGAGTTAATGTATAGTATTCTTCAAAGCTTTCTTTTTATTAATTTTCAAAATTATAAACTCAATAACAAAGTTGGTACAAAGAGATTGGAATCCTCCAAAGCTGCCTGCAACACTTTGTTCAAACAGCTGACCTTTTGGGATAAGACCATAAGACACAGGAGCAAAATTAGGCCATTCAGCCCATCAGATTTTCTGCGCTCTCCAACATAGCTGATCCGTCATCCCTCTCAACCTGTTCTCCTGCCTTCTCCCCTTAACCTTTGACACCCCGATTAATCGCGATCCTATCAACCTCTGCCTTAAATATACACAATGACTTGGCCTGCAAAGCCATGAGCAGAAATGAATTCCACAGATTCACCAACTAAAGAATTCTTTTGAATTTTTTTTCCTCACCTCTGTTCTAAATGGGCATCTCTCAATTCTGAGGCAGTGACCTCTGGTCCTAGACACCCCAACTGTAGGAAACGTCCCCTCCATATTTACTCCATCCAGACCTTTCAATATTCAATAGGTTGTAATAAGCTCTTCCCTCATTCTTCTGCAAATACAGGCTTAGCACCATCAAATGCCCCTGATATATTAACAGTTACATTCCTGGGATCATTTTTATGAACCTCCTTTCGACCCTCTCCAATGCCAGCACATATTTTCTTAGACAAGGGGCCCAAAACTACTCTCAATACTCACAATACACACTGCTCACAAGTGCAATCTGACCTGTGCCTTATAAAGCCTCAGCATTATATCCTTGATCTTATAATCTCTGGAAATGAATGCTAACATTGTATTTGCCTTCCATACCACTGACTCAACCTGCAAGTTAACTTTTAGAGAATCCTGCAAAGTTCTACAAGTCCCTTTACATCTTTGATTTTGGATTTTTTCCCCACTTAGAAAATAGCCCACTCCTTCATTCTTTCTACCAAAGTGCATGACCATACATTTCCCTACACTATATACCATCTGCCATTCTCTCCATTCTGTCTAAGTCTGTCTTTGTCCATTCTCTCAATCTAAGTTCTTCGTATCATGCACAAACTTGGCCACAAAGCCATCAATTCCTTCATCTAAATCATTGACATACAACGTGAAAAGAAGTGCTTCCAGCACTGACCCCTGTGGCACACCACTAGTCACTAGCAGCCAAACAGAAAAGGTCCCTTTATTCCCACTCTTTGCCTCCTGTCAGTCAGCCAATCTTCTATCCATGCTGACGTCTTTCCTGTCATATCATGGGTTCTTATTTTGGTAATCAGACTCATGTGCAGCACATTATTAGAGGCCTTTTGTAAATCCAAATAAACAACATCCACTGACTCTCGTTTGTCTATCCAGCTTCTTGTTTTCTCAAAGAATTCCAACAAATTTCTCAGGCAAGGTTTCTCCTTTAGAAAACCATGCTAACTTTGGCCTATTTTATCACGTGCCTCCAGGTACCCCGAAACCACATCCTTAATCACAGACCCCAACATCTTTCCAACCATTAAAATCAGGCTAGCAAGCCTATAATTTCCATTCTTCTACCTCTCTCCCCTCTTAAAGAGTGGAGTGATAGTTGCAATTTTCTAGACTTCAGGAACCATTCCAGAATCTAGTGATTCTTGAAAGGTAATGCCTCCAGAATCTCTTAGACACATTTTTCAGAACCCTGGACCAGTTGGGTGTAGTCCAACTCGTCCAGGTGACTTTTCTACCTTCAGACCTTTCAGCTTCCCAAGCATCTTTTCATTAGTATTAGCATATATTATATCTTCAGATATTATATTATACCTCCATATTTCATCTTTTCTCTCTGTATGACTTTTTTAAAGTTGCCTTCTGTTGGTTTTTAAAAGCTTCCAATCCTCTACCATCCCACAATTTTTTTGCGACATTATATGCCCTCTCTGTTGCTTTTATGCAGTCTTTGACTTCCCTTGTCAGCCACAGTGGCCTCATCCTCCCTTTAGAATACTACTTCTTTGGGATGTATCTATCCTGACTGTTCCGAAGTTCCCAAAAACACCAGCCATTGCTGTTCTTCTGTCATCTTGACTAGTGTCCCCTTATAATCAGCTTTGGCCAGCTCCTCTCTCACGCCTCTGTAATTCCCTTTACTCCACTGTAATGCTGATTCATCCAATATTAGCTTCTCCCTCTCAAACTGCAGATGAGTTCTATCATATTACGATTACTGTTTGCTAAAGATTCCTTTACCTTCAGTTTGGTAATCAAATCTGGTTCATTACACAACACCCAGTTCAGAATAGCCGTTTCCCCAGTGGGCTCAAACAGAAGCTGCTGTAAATTGCCATCTCTAGGGCATTCTATAAATTCCCTCTGTTGGATCCAGTACCAACCAGATCTTCCCAACCCACCTGCAAATTGACATCTCCCACGATTATCGCAACAATGTCCTTTTTCACATGCCTTTTCTAACTTGTGTTTTAATTTGTAGCCCACATCCTGGCTACTGTTCAGAGGCCTGTGCATAACTTCCATCAGGATCTTTTTATCTTCCGATCCTATGTCACCTCTTTCTAAGGATTTGATTTCATTTTTTTTTTACCAAAAGAGCCAAGCCAACCCCTCTCCTTACTTGCCTGTCCTTTCAATACAATGTGGATACTGGGATGTTAAGTTCCCAACTATGATCTTCTTTCAGCCATGACTCACAGATGCCCACAACATCATACCTGCCGATCTCTGACTACGCCACAAGGTCCTCTACCTTGTTTCATATACTGCGTGCATTCAAATAAAACACCTTTAGTGCAGTATTCATCACCATGTTACACTTTAACCCATCCCATTGACTGCAATTTTGCCCTTTCCTCATAGTCTCACCACACTCTGCATCTTCTTGTATACCAAATGCACCATCCTCAGCACTTTTACTCCTGTTTCCATCCCCCTCCCAAATTAGTTTAATCTCTCCAAAATATCTCCAGCAAACCTGCTCGCAAGGATACTGTTCCCCTCGGGTTCAGGTGTAAAGCATCCTTTTTGTACAGGTCATACATTCCCCAAAAGCGATCCCAATGATCCAAAGATTGTAACCCTGCCCCCTGCACCAGTTCCTTCGCCACACATTCAGCTGCCAAATCATTCAATTTTTACTCTCACTGGAACATGGGACAAGGAGAAATCCAGAGATTACTACCCTGGAGGTCCTGCTTTTCAACTTCCTGCCTAACTCCCTATATTCTCTCTTCAGGATCTCCTCCCTTTCCCTACTTATATCGTTTGTGCCAAAATGCATTGCAACTTCTGGCTGTTCACTCTCCCTCTATAGAATGCTGTGGACCCAATCTGACCCTAACCCTGGCATCTGGGGGGCAATATACCATCTGGGTATCTCTTTCTCCTCCACAGAATCTGCTGTCTGCTTTTCTAATTATGGAGTCTGCTATCACTACTGTACTCCTCTTCTTCCCCCCCGTCCTTTCTGAGCCACCGAGTCAGACTCTGTGCTAAAGACCTGGTCACTGCAGCTTCCCCCGGTCAGTTGTCCCCCACCCCCCCAGCGGTATCCAAAGTGGTATCCTTATTAGTTTCATTTAATATCAATCAATATCAATAGTTCCATTTAATATCAGTCGATATCAACCTGATGTTCTTGTTCTTTGCAGACATCTACGAAAATAGAAGAGTACCTCAAATAATGAGTGACAGTAAAAACGTTAGAACCAGAAAGCCCTCTATTCCAGCGCCTCCCACACACAAGGAGCAGCAGAACAACTACCCTCCTTCTCCCCCCATGCCACATATTTCACCAAAAAAAGCATCAGCGCCTTCCACCCACCAAGCAAGTAATAGAAAAGCCCCCAAGAAAGACCACGATCTGCAGAACAACAAAAACCAGTCATTCACCTGACAATTCAACATACCCCAGGCTCTCTCCCTCCTTAATAAAGGGACAGAGAAATGTCACTCAGTGAGAGGGGAGACTAACCAGACAAAAAAAAAATGCTCGCAGATTTACGCTGTTAAAGACTGCTGTATCAGTTCTCTTTTCCTCCCGAGTTCTCTATCTCGAGAATTGGCAACAAACTCTCCCCCACCTGCAAGAGAAAGAGAGAGAGAACAGTTTGCCGAGTACAGAGCCCTCTGACAACTGATCCGCTGTTTCTGATATTCTGTTTTCTTCCGTGACACTGAAGTCAGCAGCATCAGCGTAGAATTGGCTCGTCAGCAGGGCTGCAAAGTTTCGGAACTCCGAAGACCCACTCACCTTCAAGGCCAGTCCTTGGGATTTCGAAAAATGACCAGTTGGTGTGCCCCAAGAGCAGGTCCCCTTGCCTCGAGGAACCAAAGTTTGAGTGTAGCTCTAGGTCAGGGACTTTGACGGAAAAGGAAAGAAGAGAGACATTAAAGGTAGAAATTATGCAGACACAAGGAAATCTGCAGGGGCTGGAAATTCAAGCAACGCACACAAAAATGCCGGTGAATGCAGCAGGCCAGGCAGCATCTCTAGGAAGAGGTACAGTCAATGTTTCGGGCTGGGACCCTTCGTCAGGACTAACTGAAAGAAGAGCTAGTAAGAGATTTGAAAGTGGGAGGGGGAGGAGGAGATCCAAAATGATAGGAGAGGACAGGAGGGGAGGGGTGGATCCAAGAGCTGGAAAGTTGAAGAAATTATAGGTGGGGAGCAGTGAGAGAGGGTTTCACTAAGCTCCCGTCGAAGAGAAGATCTAAACTTCTTCAGTGTAGGCATCACGGGAAATTAAGCAGTTTCCACATTTGAGCTTGAAGAAGTTGCTATCTAGCACCATTGTAGCTCCGTCCAGGGGGATGGCTACAGGTGTACTCTGCACTGGTTGCCTATTCCCTTTTCCTCTTCTGACAGTTACCCAGGCACCTGCCTCCCTGTAGCTCCTATCTATCACCTCCTCGTTCTCATATGGCCATCACTGATCTTTTTTTTCCAATCCATCCCTAGTTTGTCAGGTGTCAGGTCCTCTGTGGGATGACAATTGGAATTGAAATTGGAATTGGTTCATTATCGTCACAAGAAGCAAGATATAGTGAAAAGCTTGTCTTGCGTACTGTTCATAGAGATCGACTCATTACTCAGTACATTGAGCTAGAATAAGGTAAAATGATGCAAAGAAAATCAGAATTAAGTCTAACAGTTACAGGGAAAATGCAGCACAGGTAAACAATAAGGTACAAGATAATAACGAGATGGATTCTGAGGTCAAGAGTCCATCTTATTATAGAAGGGAATCATTCATTAGTCTTAACAGCGGGATAGAAGCTGTTCGTGAGTCTGGTAGTAGACGCTTTCAGGTTTCTGTATCTTCTGCTGGATGGGAGAAACAAAACATGAGACTGTGGGTGGGGTCTTTGGTTCCACTGGCTACCTTACTGCGGCAGTGAGAAGTATTGATGGAGGGGAGGTTGATTTCTGTGATGAGCTGGGCTGTGCCCACAACTGTCTGCAGTTTCATATGGTTACATGCAGAGCAGTTGCCATACCAAACCACTATGCACCCAGACAGGATGCTTCGATAAAAATTGGCATGGGCTGATGGGGGACAAGTCAAATTTCTTCAGCCTCCTGACGAGGTAGGGGCATTGATGAGATTTCTTGTCTATGGCATCTACATGGTTGAACCCTGAGCAGATTGTTGTTGATGTTCCCCATGGTGGGAGGGTCTAGGACAAGAGGGCACAGCCTCAGGATAGATGGGCGCCCTTTCAAAACAGAGATCCAGAGACATTTCTTTAGCCAAAGGGTGGTGACTTTGTGGAACTTGTTGCCACAGGCAGCTGTGGAGGCCAGGTTGTTGGGTGTATTTAAGGCAGAGATTGATAGGTTCATGATTGGAAATGGCACCAAAGGTTATGGAGGGAAGACTGGCATCTGGGGTTGAGGAGGGGAAAAAAGGATCAGCCATGATTGAATGGCAGAGCAGACTCAATGGGCCAGATGGCCTAATTCTGCTTCTAGGTCTTATGCTTACTCCTGGGAAGTTGAAATTGAAATTGAAACTCTCAACTCTCCGAAGCTCCAACACCATTGATGTAGAAAAGAGCATATGCACCCTCCTCCAAGCCAATAACCAGCTTTTTTGCTTGGCTGACTTTGAGGGAAAGGTTGTTGTCATGACACCATGTTCCTAAGGTAGCTCTCTTCTCACTTCAATGTGTGGCTTCACATCCTAGTCTAAATTCATCTTACTAATGCACCCAATGAAGAGCACTTTCCACGGTAGTCATCCATAACAAGAAATTGGCTGATTTTATTTCAGTTTTTTCATCCTTCATTACTGTTCTTCTCAGTGTTATAGACCACAACACCCCATCTAAATGCATATACCCTTGAGCAGTTTATTTGAATGGTGTTAAATTTCAGATTAAATCTTTGATTGCCAGACTGAGGAAGTGCAGTTTATATGGGCCATGCATGGGTTTGTGTTTATATCATGCTTCTGAGCTGCTAAGAAAAACATATGTGAAGTGTTACTAAAACCATTAGGATGTTGTGATGCTCTTGACAAAACTTACCTGCTTTGTATTTACTTGCATATGTTAGCAGAAGGATGGAGCCAAGGAGAGGAAAAATCATCTGCCTCCCCAGAATCCAAGAGCCAAATAGTTTTCAAGGGAAATGGTAGATAATGTGAAACAAGTTGGACAAAGACTCAGAGTAGAGGCAAAGATCATTTTTTTAAACAACATGCTTTGATCTGAATTGCATTGTCTGTGAGGTAGAGGAAGAAGATGCATTGGTAATATTCCAAAGTAAAATCAATAAATTTTTGAAAAGGAAATTGGATCTAGTCAGAAAGGTCTTTCAAAATGGCAGCACTGATACAATGGGCTAAATAGCTTCTCTTTGTGCTTTGAGATAGCATGAAGAGCAGTATCTCTGTCAGCTGTACTCACTTTAGTAAAGCGGATACTTTTAGATAAAAGACAACTCTTCACTTTGTCAATTTCGTCATTTAAGCAGCAGTTGTCTGAAATCTCAGTGGTCTGGCTTGGTCTTAAGCAGTTTTCTGTTTTCCCTAGTGATGAACGCCCCTCCGATCAACAAAATCCAGTTTGGTTTCAGATTTCTTGAGTTATGTTCCACTACGGCAAACAGAAAGAGGCCATTTTGTCCTTTGTGTCCACGCTAGTTTCCAGCAACCCCATCGATCACATTTCCCTGTACCCTTGTTCTCTTTCCCACATCTATCAAATCATTCTTTCTGATATTTCTCACTAATGACCTACAGTAAGGAGTATTTTAAAGCATCCAATTATTGTCCTAGCACATGTTTGGGATGTGGGTGGAAATTAGAGCTCCCAGGGAAATGTGCCATCACCACACTGACAGCACCCCAGGTGAGGACAGGAGCAGTGTGGCAGTGACTGTGTCACTGTGGCTTACACTCTTCTGGTGTAATTTAACACCACGTCTGACAAAAATCAGTTTGTCTGCATAAGTACGTCTTCCCTTGCAGACCTGGGAATGTTACTGTTGTGTTTACAGAAAATCCAGGAATCCATTATCGTTTATGGGACAACTCAGACCTTCTCACCAACTGCTTAAACTAAGTCTTCATATAATATGCAGGGAGTAAAGAGATGCATTCTCTGTGAATTGGTTCTCTCAAAGCAGTAGTGAATAACCGGTTGATATGTATCTAGAGTAAGATCTCCTAAACATGAGAAATTTGGTAGACGCTGGAAACACACACAAAATACTGGAGGAACTCAGCAGGTCAGGCAGCATCTATGGAAATGAACAGATAGTTGACGTTTCAGGCTGAGACTCTTCTTCCGAACTTAGTTCTCCTAGCCTGCAATCCAGTTTTGCATCTCATAATCACTCTCCCATATAAACAGGAGGAAATGGTTCTCTTTTGCCACATACAGGGAAGTGTTCAATGATATTTGGACACCTGCTTGTACAACGTATGCCCAACCTGTGCTGACCTTTTAGCCTCAGCAAAGATGGACATTTCCTTCTTGTTCTCATCCATTAAAATGGATCCTTTCAGTGGTCATCACAATACCTTCGCTGACTTGATGCTAGTGGGAAAGGGAAAGGAAAAAAGTAACTGTGCACCTCTCCATGAACACTTCCAACACTGTGCACTGTGAAGTCTTTAACATATATGTTCCTTTTAGCATCCAAGTAACGGTCTCAACCATCTGAAAGGCTTGGCTAGGGATAATATTGGGTCCTATGTCTCAGTATTACTTCAGTCCTGCTGTAGGTCGTGCTAGATGATTCAGTCTACAGTTCATTTAATCAGAACAGGTGTAAGTTTATTGTATCATTGCAAGGCAAAGTCAAATGATATTTCATTTTGTTTTTTTTTGTAGCAATATTCTCAATGGGTCAGCTGTCTGTGTTTACAAGATGGCCAACATTATAATGGCCTTCAAAGGGGAATTTGCACACAAAGAGGGTCCTGACTACAAGTGGGTGACATATCCAGGACGTGTGCCTTACCCTCGCCCTGGGACTGTGAGTGGAATTAATCTCTAGACCAAGTGTAAAGCAAGTATTGTGCCAACAGGCAGCTATTCTTCATTAAGAAACTGAAACTCTCCCAATTATTGGGAAAGATGTTGAGTTACGTCAGTAAAACAGCTGAGAAATTTGGCAAAAAGGTAAAAAAGAATAAGAGAAGACTAGGGAGCCACGCAAGACTGCAAATGCTGGAAACAATCTGCTGGAGTTCCTCATGCAGTGTTTCAACCTGACACTCTGATAATTCCTTTCCTTTCACAGATGCTGCTCAACCCACTGGGTTCCACCAGCAGCTAGACGGCAAGGTCTATTGTATGTAATTCTCTACCAAGCCTCAAACACTGTGCCCTATTAGAGGCTACAGAAATGAAACAGAGATGGGAATCACTCAGCTAACAGGATGTTATCACAAGTGCCATTAACATTGCATAATGTTGACATTACAGTACATGTGGTCGCACTAGTTGCTTGGAAATAGATCCCCAGTCAGCAGCATTAACATATTATATCTTAATGTCAGTGTACAGTAAACTACCTCAAATTCATTCCGTTGAATTTTGTGGTATGAAAGCTGACATCACTTGAATAGAAATTCATTCACGAACACACATATAGCACTGCATTTTGACTGTAACATGATACATGGGTGTCCACTTAAAGTAGACAGATTACTGGCCACTATTTATCAGTACTCAACACTTGTTAACTTGAAGGTCCTGACATGTTTCAATCCTAAATTAGAGTTAAAACCTTTGAAAAGCCTACTGAGGGCTAATGAGGATTACTGTGGAGGAAAAACATGAACCAGAGAGCCTGGTGCATTTCTTTCCGTTGATATTACTTTCAGCTATTAAGACAAGGGAAAATAATCTCAAATTTTAAAACAAGCAGCACTCAGAACTTAGTGCACTAAAATGATCAATGACCAAATTCTGCAAATGATGACTCAAAAAATAATCGATCACAAGTCTTACCATTGCATCTGTCACATATGTCCAGTGCCCCAGCACCACGTATGGGAGCTACAGATCAACGCGTGAATACCCAGATGAGGCGATCTTCTTCATCCGCACCCACCCACTCATGCACGATGCTGTCTATCCGGTGAACCATCGGCCAGTGCTGGTTCGGGTTGGCATGGACTACAAGTTTACTCGTCTCGCTGTGGACCGGGTCGAGGCAGTGGATGGACAATATGATGTGATCTTTATTGGAACTGGTGAGTAGATGAAGCCAAACAATCTGTTCAAAGCCATGCACAGCTCACTGAGAGGAGCGCTTGTTAATGCTGGTCTTATTTGGGCGATTGTATCTGTGGGGTTGTCTCAAACACCACTGAAAACAACCTATTCTCCGAAGTATTTTATAAAGTACAAGCTGAAAGTCTGCCAAGCATACAGAATAATAGTTAACTTCATCCACAGCGTGTTGAGTGTATTACATATGATAACCCAATAATCTTGCTTTTAGAACAAGGAATATAGAACATAGTTCAAAGTAAATTTATTATCAAAGTACTATATGTATTATATAGTATATATAATACTAGAGATTAATTTTCATACGGGCATTTACGGGAAAATAAAGAAACACAGTAGAGTTTATGGAAAACTAAATAACAATGACTGACAAACATCTAATGTGCAAAAGAGGACAAATTGTGCCAATAATAAATAAAAAGTAAATAAATATACTAACAATAGTACAATTCAACAATACTGCACAGGATCAGGCTCTTTGGCTTCATGATACCTGTGCCAAATATGGCGCCACAACTCAAACTTTAGCAGTCAATCTTCCTCAGAATATTGTGACAGCTTCCTGGATCAGCAAGGTCTCAACAACTGTTGTAATTAAAAACCAACCTTGTAAATTTAATTTTTCTAACCAATTTGGTTTTCACATTTACCTTTCTAAGCTTTCCAACCTGACGTGTAACAGGAATCAATCTGAGGGAGGACTGTGAGGCGTTGTGGCATTGGCACATAATTGCCAAAGTTTCACCGATTCGTTGGATCTTTGGTATTGGTAGATTCTTGTCACATGTACTGAGATACGGTGAAAAGCGTTTGTTTGCATGCCACCAAACAGGTCATTCCATGCAAGGTAGTACAAACAGGCAAAACAGAATGCACAGTAACTGTCTGCAGAGTAAGTGCAGTGCAGGTAGACAAATAGAGTGCAAGGTAAATTTAGGAGAGTTAGTGAGAACAGAGCTTTTTGGAGCAGTATGAAAAGAGAGGAGATAAATAACCAGGTTATCGTAGGCACGCAAGGTCTGTTTCTCTTCTATTAATCCATCTTTGAACAAAACTAAAACTAAATATAATAGCTGTATTGTGTTCTGTTACAGACACAGGGTTGGTCCTGAAATCTATCTACTCTCCTAAAGAAAACCATGAGGTAGAAGAGCTAATTCTAGAAGAGTTAGAGGTTTTCCAGGTAAGTTGGAAAATAATAGCAGTGAACATATGGAAGTCACTTCCTGTTGAGTTACACTTTATTTGAAGTACCAAACCACAGCTGGCTCACTTACACAGAACGATCCACTCACATTATGTTGAAGAGAAGGAAAATTGGTTTGACAGGCGGCAGTGGATATGAGGACATATTAATGGCCTTATTTAAAGAAATGGAGTGAAAACAGTCAACACCTTCAACATATAAAGGTCTTGCTGAAAATCATTTGTTGACTGTGTCCAGTTTTCACTTGAAGAGCGAAAGGAGATAGACGTAGTGAAGGGGGAGGGAGGATCAAGCAGGTGAGGAGGGATGAGCAAAGGTAATGGATGAACAAGTATGGTGAGAAAGGATAAAGGAAGACCCAGACATTATGATGGGTGATCTGGTGTGCTGAGAGGAGACTACTTTGTAAAGAAATGTGGGGGAAGATCTGGGCAGGGTGAAGAAGAGGGAAGGGACACATTTGTGGTGAGGAAGGGGGAAGGGAGACTTAGACATCATGAGGAACAGGTTAGCCAAGACTGGACAGGGGGGGAGGGTAAGGGAAGAACAAACACGATGGGGAAGGATAAGAGGAGACATAGACTATGTGAGGAATTTGCGAGTGGGGTGACCCAGACAGGGTGGAGTGAGGTGAGGGGAGAACAGAGAGGGCAGACCCTTGGAAAAACTTCAGGCTCATTGTTCTAAGTATTAAAGAATTTTAGTAAGTAGAAATTCAATTCAAAACAGCTGTGAAAAGGGAATTTTCATTTGTGTATGGATCTAATACAAACATTTCCTGGCAAATCATTTATATATTCATGAGGTTTCATTCAGGCAGCCCTAAATGTGAGCCTGCTTGCCATGGGCTTTAGCTCTCCAGAGAGGACTCTGGCAAGAGATGTATCAAAACCCTCAAGCTGTGCTAAAACCTACATAAGTTCTGCCCACTGAGGTATCCTTGCCAGGAGATTAGAAAAGGGATAGTTTTTAATCAAAAATCTTTTCTAAATATCATTTTAAAATCTATTTTTCATTGCTGTGTGTGTTCTTCTGAACTCATAATAAGCTATATGAATGACTAACCCAGTTTTCCATCTAATGATTTGTGATCCTGTCAGAGGCTGTGGATAACCTGACTAGATATTAATTTATAGGAAACACAGGGAATAGTTTTTGAGTAATAATGCAAGTTTTTTTTGGTTTTTTTTGATCAATGATAAAAGAGAACAAATATTCACCTTACTATACTTGTTCTAAACTCTTTGAAGCCTTTTAATTTCTTCCTGTCAGAACCTTTAAAGTTGATGGTCAGGAAAGACCCCCTTATTATAAGATAAAGTGAGAAGTCTCTTCTTATGTAGGATTGGAAGTAAAAAGTTCATTGGTCTCCAGAAAATGGACTGAGGTAACAAATACAAAAGCGATGTAGAAATAATGTGATCTTTTATTAATTAGTTCTAATAACGTCTCCTTTCTGGTTGGTTTGATCTGTGTGGTTCAGCTGGACACTTCAGAGGGACTTAAATATAAGACTGAGGGAAATGAAGTTTTCTTTCCTGAAAAACAGTTATGAACTAGTTGGGTCCTTATAATCCAACAAACACCAAATATTTTATCCCATTCATTTTCAAAGGCACATATCTAAATTCTCAAATACTCTAGAATGATTAGTCTAGCCCTCCTAGATTACTTCTCCTGTGAGATTAACACTAAAATAGTTTATGTCACTGACAGATACTCCACAGAAACAGGCCCTTTGGTCCATCAATTTCATGGTGCCCATTAATCACTTGTTCACACTAATCCTACGTAAATCCCAATTTTAATTTTTAGTCTCCCCATATTCTCAGCAACTATCTCAAGATTCTACCACTTGTCATAGAGTCATTGAAAACTACAGCATAGAAATGGACCTTTGGCCTATCTAGCCCCTGCCAAACCATTTAAAACTGCCTAGTCCCATCGACCTGCACCCGGTCCATAGCCCTCCATAGCTCTCCCATTTATATACTGTACCTATCCAAACATATCTTAAACGTTGGAATTGAAGTCACATCTGCCACCTGTGCCGGCAGCTCGTTCCATACTTACACCATCTGCTTAGTGAAGAAGTTCCCTCATGTTCCCTTTAAACATTTCACCTTTCACCCTTAACTCATGACCTCCAATTGTAGTCTTACCCAACCTCAGTGGAAAAAGCTTGCTTGCATTTACCCTATCTACACTCCTCATAATCTTGTATACCTCTATCAAATTTCCTTTCATTCTCTTATGTTCTAGGGAATAAAGTTCTAACCTACTCAATTTTTCCTTTTAACTCATGTCCTCCAGTCCTGGCAACATCCTTGTAAATTTTCTCTGTGTTCTTTCATCCTTATTTACATCTTTCCTGTAGGCAGGTGACCAAAACTGCATGTAATACACCAAATTATGCCTCACCAATGTCTTACACAACTTCAACATAACATCCCGGCTCCTGTACTCAATACTTTGATCTATGAAGGCCTATGTTCCTGGTATACTCTAGGGTCAATTTAAGTGGCTAGTGAACTCACAAGCCCGAATATCTGTGGGGCATGGGTGGAAATCAGTACAGCCTGAAGAAAAGCTCACACAGTCACAGGGAGAGAATGCATACTCCACACAGACAGCAACCAAGGTCAGGATTGAACCTGGCGCTCTGGTGCTGTGAGGAAACAGTTGTATTAGCCGCACGAATGGTTCCCAAGAGTTTGCAATGAAGAATAGGTGTAGGCTCACTGACCTGAAATGTAATTTCTACCTCTACAGATCCAGCCTGACTTGCTCAGTATTTCCAACATTTTCTGTCTCAGTATTTTCAGTGAAGCCTTCTTTGTTTCTGATCCAATTCTCTGCTTTTTCATTTTGCTCCAAATAAACACTTGTGGGTGGGCCAGCTTGGAACTTCAACAAAACTCTTAGAGAGTACACAACTTAGTACTGTTTTTGGAAATATTCTGGAAGATTTAATGACCATATCCATGCTTTGCAGACTTGAGATACTATGCTGCTGCTTTTCAAAGGATTATGCAATATTTGAATATATAATTCAGGCTAGGATTCAGTGTAGAATTTAGCCAGCTGTATTAAAACAAAAATCAGTACAGCACAGTGCAGGCAACTTGGCCCATGATGTTGTGTCGACCCTCTAATCTACTCCAAGGCTAATCTAGCCCTTACCCCCCAACAGAGCCTTCCATTTTTCTTTCTTCCATATGCCCATCTAAGGGTAACTTAAATGTGCCTAACGTATCTTCCCCTTACCACTACGACCGGCAGCATGCTCCATGCACCCACTTCTCTCTGTGTAAAAAAAACCTGCCTCTTACATCCCTCCTGTACTTTCCTCCCAGCGCCTTAAAGTTATGCCTTCTTGTACTAACTGTTTCCACCCTGAGAAAAGAAGTCCCTGACTATCCACTCGATTTAAGCCTCTCATCATCTTGTACACCTCTATCAAGTCACCTCTTATCCTCCTCTCCAAAGAGAAAAAGCCCTTGCTTGCTCAACCTATCCTTATAACACATGCTTTCTAATCTTAGTGAATCTCCTCTGCACCCACCCTCATGGCTCCTGTGGGCAAGCCAATTCTGAATCCACGCAGCCAAGTTACCCTGGGATCCCATGCCTCCTAACTTTCTGAAGGAGCTGACCACGGGAGCCCTGTCAAATATGTTACCACATTGTGTTGTTTGAAGTTGTGTTCTTTGTCTGCTTGTCCAAATGGCTCAGGTTGCTACCGACGATCCTATGGCAGAAGAATTCCTAATTCCTGAACAATATTCCTCTCTGTGGCGGTAAAAACTTACTTGCAGCAGCATCACTGGCATATAACATCATAAAAGCAGCATAAATTATGCACAATTTTTTGAAGAAAATACAACTAGAACAAAAATATTCAGTTTAGTATAGGATAGTCAAAGTTACCATGACGTTGCTAAACTGTAGAGATTAGGGTTTTGCCTGTTGTTAGAACTATATGGTTGAAAGGAAGTAGATGTTCCTGAACCTAGTGGTGCAGGGCTTCTGGCTCCTATGAACATATGAAAGTGTTTTATTTAATTTTTTTTTCTTTTGTTCTTAGATTTAAGTATAAATATAGAAGAACGATCCTGAATGATATTTATGATGTTAATAATATGGATGCCTCATTAGCATAATTTAATCTCTCTTCAGGACAAAGCACCAATCACCTCAATGAAACTGTCCAAGAAGCGGGTAAGCACACTCATCCTCGATATTTGATGCTCGTTTGCTGCAATGCAAATGAAATCTTCAGAATTAAACAAATCAAAATGTTTAGAGTGACTGATATGAAAGTTATTTTCCTTGAAATATGGTCATAGAGGATCTGAAGTTGTCCTTTTCTTACCGTTTGTGACTGACATTACAGTAACCAACTATTTGTTTAGTCTCCAAAACAACATCTCTGAACCCTCACACAACTTTGCCCAATATTGAGGAATGCTGACACCATACGGAAACACACTAGAAACTAAACACCTACAGTTCTTGGAACAAAAGGCGTATCTGGTTCACAGATGCCTCTTCCTTCTCATTCTTAAGGCTGGAGTATGTTTTGCTATCTTCCCATCAGAAAACACCTGGGTAATTTGGCATTTCTCCAAAGTAAAACGAGAGTATCAGTTTCCAGAACAGTGTCTCCTTTGGAGCTGAACAATTGAACAAAATGCTAAATAACTCTGCTGTGTACAAGACCATAAGATATCAGAGCAGAATTAGACTATTTGGCCCATCAAGCCTGCTCCACCATTTCATCATGGCTGAATCATTTTTCCTCTCAGTCCCAATCTCCTGCCTTCACCCTGTATCTCTTCATGCCCTGACCAATCAAGAATCTATCAGCCTCTGCCTTAAATATACATACCTGACCTCCACAGCTGCCTGTGGCAACAAATTCCACGGATTCACTACACTCTGGCTGAAGAAATTTCTCCTCAATTCCATTCTAAAAGGACACACAACTATCCTGAGGCTGTGTCCTCTGGTCTTAGACTCTCCCACTGCAAGAAGCATCTTGTCCACATGCTCTCTATTAAGGCCTTTCATCATTTGATAGATTTCAATGAAGTCATCCCTCATTCTTCTGAATTCCAGTGAATACAATGGAAAACACAAACTGAAACTGAAGAGGGCCTTCTAGACAACATCATTTTGATGACTTCCTAGTTGGTCGTCTGATTGCCTCATTTCCCCTTTCTTGCTCAATGGTCTAACTCCTCCCAAGAATCCAAACCACCCATGGGCCTTGCATACTTGGATGGTTTGTTAAATGACTGTGGGTGTTCTGGTCCATCTCACCTCACTGGGTGGACAACCCACTAGATCAAAGCACTAAGGATTCTAGACAGAGTAGAGTAGAGTACAGTATTCTGACTTTCCTCCCTGAAAGAGGTTTGGATGATCAGGTTACAGATTGGTGTAGCACAGAAACAAGCCCTTCAGTTCACCATGGACATGCCAACCTTTCTCCATATTTACTATCCATTAACCTCATTTACACAGATTAGGACTATATCCTTGTCAATTCAAGTATTTGTCTAAACGCTTCTTAAATGTGGTAATTATATCCGATTCCAGCACCTCCTTTGGCAGCAAGTTCAGTGGAAAAGTACTTGCCTTTCAGATCCCCTTTAAAGCTCCTTCCTCCTATCTCAAACATTTGCCCTCTTGGTTTTGGTACTTCATGCATGGAAAAAATATTTCATTCTGCCTTTTTCAATGACATGTTGAGATATGTGACCATTTCTTCTGGTGGAGGTGAAGCAGAAAAAAAGGGCTGCAGGTTCACTGGGTGTTCTAGCCAATCATGAGATGTTTATTAAAGGCAATAATTTGTGAGTTAAGCTCACTGCCAAAGGGAGGTGCAAGAGGATTCATACTTGAAAATTAAAACAATGTTCTAGGGTAAGTGGCGGGGGGGGGGGTGGCAGGAATTTGAGCCCTTCATTAGCTTATTAGGCCAAACGAATCCTCCTTTGTTCTATGAACAAAGCTAAGAGAATAAACACGAGCAAGTTTGCAGATGCCGGAAATCCAAAGCACCACACAGAAAATGCTGGAGAAACTCAGCAAGTTAGACAGCTTTTAGGAAAATGAGTAAGCAGTCAACGTTTCAGGTCAAGTCCCTTCTTCAGGACTGAAAAGGAAGGGGGAAGATGCCAGAATAAAAAGGTGGGGGGAGGGGAAGGAGGCTAGCTGGAAGGTGATAGGCGAAGCCAGGTGTGTGGGAAAGGTAAAGGGCTGGAGAAGAAGGAATGTGATGGGAGAGGAGAGTGGACCATAGGAGAAAGGGAAAACAGAAAGGACCCGGGGGAAGTGATAGGCAGGTGAGAAGAGGTAAAAGGCCAGAGTGCGAAATAGAAGAAAAGGGGAGGTGGAAGGAAAAAGCTTTACCAGGAGAAATCGATATTTTCATGCCATTAGGTTGGAGGCTTCCCAGGAGGAATATAAAGTGTTGTTCCTCCACCCTGAGGGTGGCCTCATCATGGCACAAGAGGAAGCCGTGGACCGACATGTTGGAACAGGGATGAGAGTGGAAATTAAAATGTTTGGCCGCCGGGAAATTCCGCTTTTGGCGGATGGAGAAAAGGTGCCCGCTGAAGCGATCCCCAAATTCACTGTGCGTCTCACCAGGAGCTGAAAGAGTGTAATCCTTTTATCAATCTCAAACTGATGTCTGCTTTTCCTACAGCAGTGGCTGTATTTAGGTTCAAAGGGTGGCTTGGCCCAGGTGTCGCTGTACCAGTGCGATTTGTATGGCAAAGGCTGTGCGGAATGCTGCCTGGCAAGAGACCCTTACTGCACCTGGAACGGAAGCTCTTGCAGCACCTACTTACCCAGTGCACGCAGGTGGGTACCGTCCTTCTACAGTCTTTCTTTTCTTTATTAGTCTTTTTATTAATTTAAAAAGAGCATGTAAACAAACAAGGGGAGAATTATCTCAAATATATCAATAACAATACAAACAGAAAGTGAAATAGACATGATCAAAATCATACCTAGTATTAAGCTAATATGTAGTATATAGTAAAAAAGAAGACAGCTAATTCTCCTCTTAACAATTCATGGAGAGAAAAAAAAACCCTCTACACTATACGGGAAAAGGGGGACAAAAGGGACTGGGCAGTCCATTCTGAGGATACGACCAAAAAAGAAGAAAGACTTTCTGATCAAATCTAAAACTTCAAAAAAAAAATGATTGGAAGAGTAATAATTCAAATCAAATGAAAATATTGAATAAAAAGTCACCAGATTTGCTTAAATTTAAAGGATGTATCAAATGTCCGACTTCTTATTTTCTCTAAACTTAAACAGGACATAATGGAGGAGAGCCAATAAAAGACAGTAGGTGGCTTAGAATCCTTCCACTTCAGTAAAATGGCTCTCCCAGCCAATAAAGTTGAAAAGGCAATCTGTAGTCAGTTTGCTTGAATACTGTGCGGGGTTTGTTACCTCACCACATCCACATGCGGACTCATTGTAGAAGTCCTGCATTACCACCTCTGGTACACTGCAGATCACAATGGAAGGATGAAAAATATCTAGAAATTAAAAATCACCTTTATTTTCATTGTTATTCTTTGATTTTATTCTATTTCTTTGTTCTACTGTGAATGCCTACCAGAAAATAAATCTCAGTATATGGTGTATACCTACCTTGATAGTAAATTTACTTTGAAATTTGAACGTATTTGTCACATGCACCTTGTCACATGTCAACAACCAGCTCAGTCCAAGGATCACGAGTGTCACCATGCTACTAGTGCAAAAATAGCATGCCCACAACTCACTAACCCTAACCATATGTCTTTGGAATGTGGGAGGAAAGTAGAACACCCAGACGAAGTCCAGACGGACATGGAGAGAAAATACAAACTCCTTACAGAGATTGGCAGCAATTGAACTCCGATTAGTGGTCATGGGCACTGTAAAGCGTTTGCACTAAGTGCTACCTTTATTAAATAGAAGACAACCTGTTACTCCCAGCACTTTTTATAAGATGGCTCAATTTCTAAAGGTTTGACAGAAGTTGCCCCCCTATAGGAAAGGTTCTCAGCAATTAGCCTGAGAATGGGCCTTAATGGACAAGTTTCCCTCCCCCACCTCAACTCCCTTTAGGTTAATCAGCAGTTTTCTAAAAGGACCATTAGATAAAATCCAATTCCATCTCAAACTCTCACCATTACAACTGTTTTCTTCCAAAATAGTTCCTTTTATTTAAGCAGCTCATAAATTGGACACTAGTCCAAGTGGAACAGGTCATGTCTTGATTGAACTTGTTGTGGAGATAACAAAGGTGATTAATGAAGGTAGAGCAGAGGATGTTGTCCACATGGATTTTAGTAAGCATTTGACAAGGTCCCTCATGGCATGATCCTCCAGAAGTTTAAGATGCATCGGATCCATGGTGACTTAGCAATTTGTATTCAGAATTTTATTCTGGTTGGAGCTACATGGCTAGTGATGTTCTAATGATTAGTGATAGTTCCACCGATAGTTCCAAAGATTAGTTCCAATGACTAGTAATGTTCCAATGATAGTTGTCAATAGATTTTATTCTGGTTGAAAGTACATGGCTAGTGATGCTCCAATGATTAGTGATGTTCCATTGATGGTTTCAATGATGTCCCAGTGATGGTTCCAATGATTGTGGTAATTCCAATGACTAGTGATGTTCCAATGGCAGTTGTCAACGGATATTATTCTGGTTGGAGGTGCATGACTGGTAACGTTCCACAGCAAGCCATACTGGGATCTTTGCTGTCCATGATATACATAAATGACTTGGGCAAATATGTGCCTGGATGGGTTAATAAGCTTGTAGATGACTCAAAGGTTGGTAGCATTGTGGATAGTGGCAGTGTAGAAAGTTGCCACAGTTGCATATGCTGTACATCATTTACTGATATAGGAGAAAAAATGGCAGATTGAGCGTAATCCAGGCATGTGTGAGGTACTACATTCTAGGAGATCAAATGTAAAGATATCGTACACTGTTAATGTCAAAGCATCTTTGATGTACTGAGGGATCTTGAGATCTGAGTTTCTTGCTCCATGAAGGTAACAGCACAAGTTGAAAGATGGTAAAGAAGGTGTCTTTCATCCCTTTATTGAATGAAGCTCTGAGTTGGAGAGATAGGAAATATATTGCAGCTTTGTAAAGCTCTGGTTAGGCCACATCTGAATTGTCATGTTCATTTCTGGTTGCCCCGTTTCAGGGAGGATGTGGAGGTTATGGAAAGGGTTCAGGTGGTTGACCAGGATGCTGTCTGGATTATAAGGCCTGTGCTACAAGGAGAGGTTGGATGAACAAGGTTTCTTTTCTCTGGAGCAACAGAGACTGAGGGGAGACCTGATGGAATTAAAATAACGAGATGCAGAGGTAGGGTAGACAGCTGGAATGCTTTCACAAGCTCGAAATGTCAGCGAGTATAAATTTAAGATGAGTGAAGAAAAGTTTAAAGAAGATATGCTGGGTAGGTTGGTGCCTGGAATGTGATGTGGCATTGTTGTTGGTAGTGGAAGATATGACAGAGGCATTTAAAAGGCTCTGAGATAGGCACATGAATATGGCCATATGGAAAATACAGAGAATGGAGGGATGTGAGCTATGTCCAGGCAGAAGGGATGAGTGTTATCAGGTGTCATTATCTCGATTAGCTCAGCACACCATTGCGGGCTGAAGGGCCTGTTCGTGTGCTGTATTGTTAAAGGTTCTCATCTGAAAAATAAACTATGCCAAATATGACTTTCTAGGAGATTGGTTAGTAGCACAAATTTCCAGATCATACAGAGAACATTCTTACTGCACTATATAGTGTCTAACCGAAATGTCCAAAGCTCCCTTTCTGCTATCCAGGATGGATTTTTTTTATATTTTGCATACCAGAAGTTCTGTTTGGTGCAAGTGTGGATTCCATTTGGTCCACATTGGAAAAGAGTAATTTATTAAAAACTGGGCAGAAATAGAATGAAGAATCCTTCAATTATATAGAATATTATATACCATGCACACCACAGAGAGAAAAAAACTACTTGGCAATAAGGTCTGTTTATTTATGCTGTAAATGTATCTCATTCACCCATCTATTCTTCACCTTATTAGTACTAGCTTCTGTTCCTTTTTCCCCACTTACATTCCCTCCCTCACTCACCACACTGCAGATGATCTATGATAGCTATTTCAAATACTTATGATAATGTTCCTCATTGTAACCAGTGTCCGAATAAAAACTCCTCTCAGAATTTCATATTGCATTTATTACTCCATTCAATCTTGGCTGGATTTGATGCCAGAGGTGAAAGAAAAAATAATCAGCAGGGCTTTTTAAGAAGTAATACAGAAATGCCTGACAAGCCATCATATTATACAGTACCGGGTTACAACAAGGCACTGGAACAGGGGTTCCCAACCTGGGATACGCGGACCTCAGTGGTTAATGGTAGGGGCCCATGGCATAAAAAAGTAGGGTACCCATGCACTAGAACATCAAGACAACACCTTACAGTAGCTTGAACCGTAGAATACCTTTGCCTGAATTCAGAATGTCTCTCTCTCTCAGGACATGCTCTCTTCTCATCACTACCATCAGAGAGGAGACACAGGAGCCTGAAGATACACATTCAAAGTTATAGGAACAGCTTCTTCCCTTCCACCACCAGATTTCAGAGTGGACAATGAATCAGCCCTTGAACACTATCTCCCTATTCTTTGCTCTCTTTATATAGTGTGTATTTCTTATTGTAACTTATAATATATTTTATGTATTGCACTGTACTGCTGCCACAAAACAACCAATTTCACAACATACGGAATATCACTGCTAATAAACCTGATTGTGATTCTGAATGTGTTAGCACAGACCAGAGGCACAGCAGAACTGTTGGTCTCCGCATAAATAAATGACCTTTATTGTATTACATGAGGTTGTGCCCAGTATGCCATTGTATCATGTGACTAAAAATATGAGCCAGCATCTCCAGAGTTTTATGAATACCATATTAAACTGGATTTTTTTCCTCTGCAGATTATCATTGTGCAGTCCAGATAATAACCCTTTAATGCAGGCTCCACACTTGACTGTGTCCCTTGTTTATCAGTGTTTTGTAATATGCTCCAAATTATATAGTGTCTTGCAGATACAAAATAGAATTACAGGCTTCTGCAACAGTAAGTAAGATGCATCACATGGTGATGCTTTAATTGGTCCCAATTACCACCCGTAGCTGCACATGAGGTTTTTTTTAGTTTTTAGAGATACAGAATGGTAACAGTCCCTCCAGGCCCAACATGCCTATGCTGCCTAATTACTCCCATGTAACCAATTAACCTAGTCACCTGTATGTGGTTTGAATGTGGAACGAAACCAAAGCAACCCTAGGACACCCATGCGGTCACGGGGAGAATGAATGAACGCCATACAGACAGCAGTGGAATTGAACCTGGGTCACTGACACTGGAATAGCATTACACTAACATGCCACCTATACGTTAGCTGAGACATCAGCTGAACTCAAAGCCTCCCTCCTAATGATTTTGACTCTGTTATAACAACACCTCTGGAAAGGATGCTGTATAGTGACGGCAGCAACAAATGCTGGTGTCACCGGAGATGTACAGTCCCTAAAATTGAATAAATTTAGAAATAAATACTCTAGCCTATGGTTGCTATTGAATATCCAGTTTTCTATACATACTTTGCAATGATACCAAAATGTTGTTAAATTTTAGCCTTTTATGTATTTATATTTCCTCATTATAAATCACCTAAAACCTTAAATTTGAGTTCAGACTACCCAAGGATCAAATGTATATATAAACCACCAAACCCTCTATTGGATGTAATTATTACACTGTAATTTCCCCATCTAATGAGACTACAAGTCCTATGGTTTGGGCAGCTTTCAAAAAACTCTCTTAGGCAACAGATATGGTCATTGACATAAGCCAACCGAATTCTTTGCTGTTGGATACTGTTCAAGTAAAACACAGGATGAAAGCGAACGCTCTGGATTGAGACTTCAATAGCCCGCTGTTGAACCTGACCCCTTGCTGCTATGTTTGCTTGCAGAAGACTCACTCGCCAGGTCACTCTGAATGGAGACCCTCTGACCCAGTGCTTCAACCAGGGAGGTAAGTGTCACCAAAAAAAAACGGCAAGAGGTCAGCCCATTCATGAGTGTAATCACTGAAACTCTCACAAATAAGAAGTAGCCTGTCAAGCTGCTCTGGGTTTATTTAAAATTCTTCAGAGGTTTTCTTTCTGACAAATAATCAAGTAGTTTTCCAGTAGTGCTTTCCTCAAACGCAGAAGACAAAGGAGCTCAGTACAGTTCTTGTTCCTGCAAATGTCTGCCTGAAAATGTCAACATGGTCGGCTGTGTAGAATTGAACAGGGTGGGGCTTGGAAATCCGTAACAGCTGCAGAGGTTTGGAAAAATAAAGATTAAAACTGCAGAGATGGAAAGCATTCAGTAAGGACAGCTATAAATACAGTTATGAAAGCTGCCTCATTGTAGGTGGATTCTGGTGTTTGAAACTGCTCGATCCCACCCCCCTGCAGCTAGCAAAGTCAGTAGAAATTGTGAAGTATGATGTACTCTGTGACTGGTGCCAATTCTGACATTGGAGCCCGACTGGGAAGGCTATCCCTGATTACAAAGGTGAAGGATTATACACCTGCTCTGAACATCGACTCCAAATGCAGACATCCCACCTCTCCCGGATGTTCCAGGAGTCTCCCGCATATTAATAGTGGCTCCCTGATGCCCGCAAATTATATACAATATCCCGGAAATCAATTTTTTTGAGAGCGAGCGAGAGAGAGAGAGAGAGACAGAGAGAGAGAGAGCGCGAGAACAACCGAGAGAGAGAGAGAGAGAGAGAGAGAGCGAGAGAGAGAGAGAGAGAGAGCGACCACGAGAGAGAGAGAGAGAGCGACCACGAGAGAGAGAG